>NW_025786004.1:0-18778 GCF_021130785.1 Homalodisca vitripennis | reverse complement strand
GATTGGGCAAAAGAGAATCAAATCGATGGTCACGAAAAGATGTACAATATAGAAAAATTGCGGTGAATTTAAAGAAAAAGCTTTAAAAGGAAGATAAAAAAGACTCTCAATTCTAATTTAATGATGAAAAAAATTCAATCAATACGCTGAAAAATTGTCCATAGAAAACAAACGATTATTAAAACTAAGTCTGATAATGATCGAAGAAATTGATTAAAACTCTTAATAGTTAAAATCCTGAAAAATATCATTGGGATGTCATGAAGTTTTATCCATCAATACACGGTCTTTTTCAAGCAATACATTTTTAACAAACCTTGAAACGCTGCTCAATTCCATGTCAATTTACAAATATCTTTCAATTATGACGGTCAGAGATTAAAAGTTTAATCGAGAAATTTCAAGAAAATACGTTAAAAATATGAAGGGCTATCTCTCTTTGGAATGCGAATACGAACGAACTTTAGTGAGATGGTGAACCGCAAACATGTCTAATGTATTTTACTATCAAAAGCAGACGAAATCTTTGACGTAAACGACTTTATTACTAAGCAATTTAATAAATTAACACATCGAGAACAAACGAATAATCCAAATAAGGGTTCCGGATGGACATTTAACGTTGTAAACAACTAGTTTTGAGCCTTAATAAACATGAATTTATGAACGCCAGGATCATATATCGATTTACCAAAGGAAATCAAAGATAAAAAAGCTTGTGTAAATATCAAAAATTAAAGATGATTATTGCTTTATTTACTCTATCCGATGCGCTATTGAAAAACCCGAGACTCATGTTGACAGAGCAAAACAATACGAAAAATTCGTGAACGATGAGATATTTTCTGGATTCGACTATCCTATGTCTTTAAAAGATATACAATTATTTGAAAAACGAAGCAGCAAAGCAAAGTACAAGTATCCGAAAATGTCTGTAAATGTCTATACTTTTGATGAAAAACTACACATAGTACCGTTGCAAATTTCAGAAGTTTATGACGCCAAGTTAGAAGTTGATTTATTGTATGTTAAACAAGATGATAAATCCATTATGTTTTGATAACAGATTTAAGTAGATTAGCGAGTTCACAGATATCAAAAAATGCTCACAAGACGTTCTTGTGTCGAAGATGTTTAAGCCATTTCTACAAATATGGTGCTTTATCAGATCATTTAGAAATTTGTAAGCAACATGAAGTTTGCAAGCCAATTATGCCGTTTCCGGGTCAAACAACTAAATTTACCAATTACCAAAAGAAATTTAGCCATCCGTACGTTATTTATATGGATTTTGAAAGCATATTAGAGAAGATTCCCACATGCAAAAAACAATCCGCAAAAATCGACTACAACCAAGATTCAGAAGCATATTCCTTATGGTTTTACTCTATATTTAGTGTCTAATGTGACCAATCGTATGTACAAGCCGATATGTTATCGAGCAAAAAATGAAGAAGAGTTGCGAACGTTCCTGCAAAATTGTTTGAAGAACTCAATAAATTATCGAAGTACATAGCTAAAAAATATAATTCAAAGAACATGAAGCCCATGAAATTGACTGACGAAGAAGAAATTTCGTATCAAAATTCAAATCTTTGCCACATTTGTGAAGAAATATCGTATCAAGACACTGAAAAACTTTAGGGTTTTTACCAGATAATTGGAGTTCTGCTTATGATGCATTCAAAAAATGCAGAGATCACTGTCATTTGACTGGAAAATTTCGAGGTGCAGCTCATAGAATTTGTAATCTGAATTTGAAATTTCCTCAGAATATTCCCGTTTTTCTGTCACAATATGTCTAATTACGATACGCATTTGTACATAAAAGAATTGGCAAAACAATACGGTAATGTTGATTTGATTGCAAACACCGATGAACGATATATAAATTACTCTGTAAATTCTGGATACGGGTATGAATTTGATGGTGACAAACCTAGAAAGTTCATAAAAATTCTCTTTCGTAGACACGTTTAGATTCATGGCGTCATCTATCGAAAAAATAGCGAAAAATTTAAAGAGAAGAAGACTTCAAACATACAAATCATTTTATACAGGATGGACTGAATGAAATAATAGAAAAGACAGCCAAATGACAAAGAAGAGATTTTTAAAATATTGTCAGGAAAAGGAATATTTCCCTATGAATTTATCCGATAGTATTGAAAAACTTGATTACAAAGAAGAGCTGAAAATTCAAGATTTCTATTCACTCTTGACAGATGAGAGCATATCTGAGAAAGATTATCAACACTACTTAAATGTTTGGAACAAATTAAAAGAGAAAAATCTGGGAAATTATTCTGATTTGTACAACATTTCAAGATGTTTTATTGCTCGCTGATATCTTTGAAAATTTTAGGAATATTTGTTTGAATTGCTATAAGCTTGATCCAGCACACTATCTGACTGCTCCTAGTCTTGCTTGGGATGCTTATGTTAAAATTAACGAAAATTGAGCTTCAGCTAATTAACGATTATAACATGTATTTAATGATTGAAAAAGGTATTCGCGGAGGCATTTCTCAATGTATTAAACGATATGTTAAAGCAAATAACAAATATTTGAAAGAATTTCGATAAGACAAAACCAGAAAGCTATTTACTTTATGTCGATGCAAACAACCTTTATGGTTATGGGCTTAGCAAAATTTACCATATAACGATATCAAGTGGATGGATCAAAAACGTATACAACTGAAGAATGGAAAGAAACAATTTTGGAACTCACTGGCGACGAAGATTATGGCTATATTCTCGAAGTTGATCTTGGATATCCAACGAATTTACACGAACATCACAAGGATTTACCTCTTGCTCCAGAACATTTTAAAAACAAACTTTGCACAACTCTACTGGATAAAACTGAATACGTTGTTCATTCGAGAAATTTGAAGTTCTATTTGGAACAAGGTATGATTTTGAAACATGTGAATAGAGTTATTGCATTCGATCAGAAGCCTTTTATGAAAGAATACATTGATTTTAACACAAACATGAGAACCAAAGCTACAAGCGACTTTGAGAAGGACTTTTATAAGCTGATGAACAACTCAGTTTTTGGAAAAAGTATGGAAAATGTGAGAAATAGATGTGATATTAGACTTGGAAATGAAGAATTTTCAATGAAACAAGCTAAGAAAACAAATTTCAAAAGCTTTAACATCTTTGACGATAACTGTATAGCGAGTCACATGTACAAACAAAAGGTTAAATTTAACAAACCGATTTACATAGGATTTTCAGTTCTCGACCTCTCAAAATTGCTAATGTACGAAGTTTTATTACAACAAATTAAAGAAGTTTGATCCAGATTTGAATCTGTGTTACATGGATACAGACAGTTATTTTCTAGAATTGAAACGAGATCCTTTTAAAATTATTAAAGAAAATATAGATGACTTTTGATACAAGTGATTATCCAAAAGATCATGAATGTTTCACTACTAAAAATAAGAAGGTAATAGGGAAATTCAAAGACGAATTGAACGGCGAGATATTAGAAGAATTTTTGTGGTTTAAGATCAAAGATGTACTCGTACAATATATCTAGACAAAAATCCAGTTAGGTGTAAAGGAATTAAGAGAAGCGTTGTAAAATAAAACAATAAATATCGAAAACTTGAAGAGATGTTTGTTCGAAGATAAAGAAGAATTTAGGGAGATGACTGTAATAAAAAGCTATAAACATGAATTGTACCACCGTTACCATAAACAAGTTAGCACTGAACGCTAAAGTATGATAAGAGAATCGTCTAGAAAATAAGATCGATACAGTACCTTATGGCTATAAAAATGAAGCAAAATCTGATATATTAGAAGAGTTAAATAAACTTGGAAACTTTGATATGTAAATGGAAGATGATTTAATTCACTGTCACAAGTGTAAAAAGAAAACGAAAAATATAGATTCAAAAATCGTTCAAACTCAAAATGGATTGTATAGAATTGCTGCAAAATGTTCAAAATGTAAGACAAACAAGAGTAAGTTTATAAAGAATCCAAATCCAAAACCTGTTAAGCAAGAATTGAAGACTAAAGATGAGATAGAGATTGAAGCTCGAGAAATTCATGCACCAGTACGAAAAAAGTTTAAAAAGAGAAAAATTATAACATTAGGAATTGACGATTTATGGGCAGCAGATTTAGTTATAATGTCTAACTATTCAGATCAAAATGATGGATTTAAGTATATGTTAAATGTTATTGATACTTTCTCAAAATATGCTTGGTCAAGAGCTATCAAAAGAAAAAACGGCAAGGATATTTCAAAAGCTTTCGAAGATATAGTAAAAGATGCCATAAGGATCAATCACAAACCTCCTAACCTACTTCATACAGATAAGGGTTTAGAGTTTTAAAAATAAAGAATTTAACGATGTTTTGAGGAAATACAACATTAAGATTTATCATACTGAAAACGAAGAGAAATCAAGTATTGTAGAGAGATATAACAGAACTCAAAATGAAAGAATGAAAGTTCTTTTTGAGATTAATAAAAACTTTAAATGGATCGATATTCTTCAAGAAATCGTAAAGAAATATAACGATACAGTTCATAGCACAATCAAAATGACGCCGAAAGACGTAGATAAGGATGCAGAAAAGGGAGTTATTAGAGACCGTTTTCAAGTATGTTCCACCAGAAATTCACACGAAAATAAATTTAAAGTCGTAATGATCATGTAAGAATTGTTAGTAAAAAACACACATTTTCGAACAAATATAAGAACAATTGGTCAAGAGAAATCTTTGTGATTTATCAAATTAATAACACAGATCCTGTAGCTTATAGTATAAATAGATTTAAATAATGAAGAAATAACCGGAAAGTTTTATGAATATGAATTGAGAAAGTCAAAGATTTTTTTCTATATAAATGGAGGCCCAAAAGAAATGTTCAATGTGCAAAGAATTAAAAGGTTTTGAAGAATTTTATAAAGATAAGAGTAGAAAAGATGGAATTATTTATAATTGTAAAGATTGTTATAGGAAGTATCATAAAGAGCTGTATGATAAAATAGAAAAATAACTTTGGAAGAGAAAGAATGTCTTAAATGTAAAGAAACTAAAAAAATTTCAGAGTTTAATAGTGATCACTATAGTAGAGATAAAGAAAGACTCATATTGTAAAGATTGTGTAAAGAAGAATCACCATAGATTATATTATGAAGATACTCAATGTGAATGTGGAAGAACTATAAAATGGTTAAATAATTATCAAAAACATTTACAAACAAAATATCATAATTCAAGAGTTTAAACATTTTCATCGTGTAATAATTTTTTCTATATAAATGGAGTCTCAAAAGAAATGTACAAAGTGTCAAGAAGAGAATAGAAAAGACTGTTATTGTAAGGAATTATACGTTAAAATGGACAAATTAACTTTAGAAGTGAAAAAAAGTGTTGTTACTTTTGTAAAGAAATTAAAAATATTTCTGAATTTAATAAACTGGCAGTATAGTAAAGATAGAAAAGATGCTTTTTGCAAAGATTGTGCTAAAAAAATTTTCAGCGAAAGTTATAAAAACGAAATGCCTTGTGAATATGAAAAAAGAATTTCTACAATGGTTACCTAGTTATGCTAAACATTTACAAACAAAATATAATAAATCGAGAGTTTTTAGTAAAAATTTAGAAACATTTTCATCGTGTAATTTAGATATTCTATAAATCAGTCGAGATTCTGCCATATTTGTAGTAAAATGATTTCCGTTGTATAAAATATTCAAAGATTCTTTCATTTGGTTATAGAGATTGATAGAATTTGGTTCGTCATCAATGAACAAAATCTCTAATTCAGGAAAATTTATTTTTAGATGTTTTAATCGGTTTGGTATTTCTCGTTTCTGAGCTCTGATAACGTAATAAGGCCATTCCCACATGTGATTCTTCTTAATTAATACAAAAAACAATGGTGTTTTTTCTTATCAAAATCTTTACATACCATATCTCTCTTCATTAATTCCATTCGCAATTCTTGATTCTCTATTTTCAATGATTTCATTTCATCTTTAATTTGTAACTGTTTTATTTCATCTTTTAACTGCTTATTTCGTTTTCAAGTTTGTACTCGCATATTTTCTAATACTCGGTAAAACTTCTTCTAAAACCCAATTTTGAAAACGTTTCTGCAATCTTCATTTTAGATTTCAGTATTAAAGAATATATGCCTGGTTCATTGATGAAAATAGTGTCTGGAATGTAATTTTTGTAAGAGTCGCGATTCGATACCCTTGTCCAGAATTTAATGTTTTCAAAGCTTTTTTTGTATTTTTCGTCAACATGATCTATGATAGCTTGTCTCGTATTTTTATATTCCAATATTTCTGCAACATCTTTAGCCTTAAACCAAAATTCATTATTTTCGTCAACAATTGTAAAGATATGTTTGCTTTTAAATTTTAGTTGATTATTGAGTAGGTCTACAACTGACTCCATTTAGATAGAAAAAGAAATTTAACTAGTAATTTTTATTTCAGTATAGAAGTCCAGATTCATTGATAAAAACAGTGTCAGGATGAAGAGTGTTAAGGGTCGCCATTCGATGATGTAGACCCTATGTTTTTTAAGTATAAAATATTGAATTTTGTCATCATCATCAACTCATTTTCATTCCTTTTTCGACAATCTTAAATATATTGTTGTTTTACTCTCATTATTTAATAAATTTCCCTCAGAGTCTTGAATAGTTCAGAACGATTTTTTGAATTCTTTTAATATTTTTTTCTAATTGGAATATAATCGATTTCATTCGGTTTTTTCACTGATTTTTGATCCATAAGCAACATTTGGGAAAAAAGTGTACAAAATTTCAGATTCTTTGTGTAAATGTTCGGTATGATTTTCAAAACTAGGTTCAACGAGATTGCAGTGCACTTCAATTACATCGAACGGTCTAAATTTTGGCGTTTTATTTCCTAAATATACCTGAATTTGGCTCAATAGTTTCTTGAACAAACCTAATAAATCTACAATAATTGCTGAAAACATTATTCTTACTGGTGATTTTATTTGAATTTTATTAGAGAGATAATTTTTTTGCATTTCAAACTTGTTTTCGTCAAAGTTTAAAGATTTATCTGATTGTTTGAATGTTTTCAGATAATTTTTAATTGGGAATTTTTTATTTGATCGAAAGTATAATATCCTTTGTTTAAACCATAATATTTTGTTATGTTCTTCTCACTAAATCCTATACAATAAGGAGAACTTTCACTAATATTTATTACAAAATTGTCAGAATAAAAACCGCTTAAACCGATAAAATAATTTGATTCTTCCTCTAAGTGTATAGGATGTTCCAAGTTTAAAACTAATTTTAGAGCTTTTGAAGTCCAACTTGAACAGCTTCATTTTCGCAAGCGTTGCTTCAAGATGAAAATCTTCTATTTAAATGGAGAAATTTTTAAAGCAAAAAGATCAGATAAAACTTCAAACGTTTTGAAGAAAATTAAGAAAGATCAACCAATCAGATTGTTAATTGTTGGTTCAAGTGGATGTGGAAAAACAACTTTATTATTGAATTTTATCTACAATAGGTTGATTCCTTATTCCAATTTGTATGTTTTTAGTAAATCTTTAGAACAAGACGCCTATAAAAATTACAAGAAAGATTTGAAAATATTGAGAAGAACTTAAGTACAGAAAATATCATATTTTTATAATGCTTCTGAGGACATAGTTCCGTTAAGCGAAATGTAAACCCAATTCGTTAATCGTTTTTGATGATTGTATTTTGGAAAATCAGGACGTTATTAAGGAATAT
This sequence comes from Homalodisca vitripennis, assembly GCF_021130785.1. Classification (NCBI taxonomy): domain Eukaryota; kingdom Metazoa; phylum Arthropoda; class Insecta; order Hemiptera; family Cicadellidae; genus Homalodisca; species Homalodisca vitripennis. The sequence continues at coordinate 11,004 of NW_025786004.1, read as the reverse complement.
TTCGTAATGTCTTCGTCACAAAAACATATCTTGTATCTATCTTTCCCAATGCTTTTTCAAAGGTTGATAAACAAGTTATTAGAAAATAATTTTGAATATGTTGTGTGTTTTTAAGCAAGACGATCACTATTCGAGAAAGATTTACAACAATTATGTGGGATTGATATGAGTTTTAACCACTTTAATGAATTGTGTGATAAAATTTGGAAAGAAGGACTATTTGGGATTTTTAACTATTAATCTAACTTTGAAGCCTAAAAATGGCAAATATTTGAATAAATTTTCCAATATAAACGTGTGATAATCTAGTTGTTTTCATGATTTCACGTTCACGTTTACGTTTCGTGTTCTCGTTTTTACGTTCCACGTTCACGTTCATGTTTCACGTTCGTGTTTCACGTTCAATGTTTCACGTTTCGTGTTTCACGTTTCGTGTTCACGTTTCACGTTCATGTTTTACGTTCGTGTTTATATGTTTCACGTTCATGTTTTTCACGTTCATGTTTTTTTCACGTCGTGTTTCACGTTCAAGTTTCACGTTCGTGTTTCACGTTCGTGTTTACGTTTTCACGTTCATGTTTTACGTTCGTGTTTACGTTTTACGTTCCACGTTTCGTGTTTCACGTTCCGTGTTCACGTTTTACGTTCCCACGTTCCACGTTTCAAAATTTTCCTAAATAAATGGCGAACGTAACTTCAGAAGAAGCAAAAAAACTTGATCAAATAGAAAAGAAATTAATCAAAGAATTTAAAGAACAGATTCGAATTGATGAAAAAGAACAAGAATTTATTCAAAAAATTAATCAACCTGTAACATCTGCAATTAAAAATGTTGAGGGCAAAATTGAAAATGTTTTAAGCGATAATCAAAATTTGATGAATTTGGTTCCAGTTGTACGACAATTTGCTGATATTTTCGATACCAGAATCTGAGTTTGAATTGCCAAAATTACCATCTTCAAACACCATTTAGACCTCGAATCATTGAAGACATCTACCATAGTTGAACCAATAAGTCCTGGAACAACGGATATAATAATTGGTGAAATTGGTAAAAAAATTTCTTCCTAGAGCAAAGGATGATAAATTTGGTTTGTATTGGGACAGAAAAAAGAAAAGTTTTATGATTGGAAATTTGCCCGTGAATTTTGAGCATAATGATATCATTATTAATGAAAAAACATATGAAGGATCTCAAGGTTTATGGAGATTATTAACAGGCACTGATGTTCCAAAAGACGGTTTTATATTCTGAAGAAGACTTGAAAAAGTATACTGAAATTTTATGGAAATCTGATTCAATTTACAAAAATAATGATCCATCAACTAAGAAACCAAAGTCCAAGTAAAGGTAAAAAATATCTCAATTTGATTAAACCAATTTGGGAAAAAAGAATCGAAGGATCAGGTGTGAGAAAATACAGTGATAATAAGATTGAATACAGATATATCGACGATTTGACAAAACTCGATGGAATTATTAATTATATTTTATGCTCAAGAAAAGGCTGGAAACAACAATTTTTTGAACGAAAAGAAAGCGATTAAAGATTTTATTTCGAACAAACTTGATGAAAATGATTGAAAAACCTGATGGAATTAAATATTTAAAACGAGTTTTGCCGGCAATAAGTTCATCTATGATTGAGGGTAGTGGACTTTTGAATGATTTTATCAACAATTTACCTTTTGAATTACACCGTACCAACTTATCAGTATCTGGGGCCTGGCACAAAACTCAAAAAAAGACTAAAAAGAGGAGATACTGGTATAAATAAATTAGATCAAGCTGCTATGGAACACGATATTTTTTTATGCAAAACATAGAGACACAAATTCCAGACATATCGCAGATAAAGTTTTTGCAAGATTAAAGGCAATGGATAGATTTTTATCAAAAGATGCTAGTTTAGGTGAAAGATTTGTTGCGCTTCCAACAGCTGGAGCAATGTTTTTGAAGAGAAAACTAGGAATGGGAAATCGAAGAGAACTTGAAATTTTAACTATATAAATGGAGGTGAACTCGTAAACTTCAGCAAAAATCAGAAAGAAAAAATAAAATCCGCTTTTAAGAAGAAAAATACCCGTTAGTATTCAAATTTAAAATAGATCAACTAAAAAATGGCGAAGATAAGATATTTTTAACAAATAGACAATACAATAAACTCGAAAAACATAAGAAAATCAATAAAGGAACCAGAATAGAATTTTCTTATAATCAGTTGAAAGAACTCAAAAATGGTGGACTTTTGAAAGATTTATTAGATTTTGGAGAAAATATTCCAGTTGTTAAAAATGTTGTTCCTTATGTTCGTTAAGCTGCTCCAATCGTTAAAAAGGATGTGATTCCTATTGTTCGAAACATTTTAAATTGGTTAGATAAAGAGTTGGAAGATGTTACAGGATCTGGATTAGATGAAAAAACTTTGAATTACGTGAAATCAAAACATTGAAAAAAAAATTTAAACCTTTAACATTCGGGGAATTGGAAGAAATCTGCAAAAATATTAAACATTTTAGAGGAATCTTCATGAGAGATACATTACCTGAAAAAGTTAAGAAATTTGAATGTGGAATTGTGAATTTAGACTCGATTATGGGAAGTGGAACGCATTGGATTTGTTATTATAAAAATGATAAGAATGCATGTTATTTTGATTCGTATGGAAGAATTGAGGACAAACCACCTATAGAATTGATTAAATATTTGAAAAAATTCAAGCGTCTACTACAATGATTCTCAGATTCAAGACTATAAAGATCCCCCAATTTGTGGTCATTTATGTGTTTTTGTTTTGAATGAACTGAGTACTGGTAAAGATTTTAAAGAAGTTGTTAACAAATTATTGCTTAATAAATATGGATTCACAAAATATTTTTGACGTATTTGGAACACAAATTATTCAAAATGTAGATAATAGTTTTGAATTTTAGGATAGTTTTGACGGAAAATGAGTTTAGATTAACAAGTTTACGGAAAATGTATTACAAAACCTCTCCAGATTCACGATAGTGTTTTGCTGGTCCGACGATTATTGAAGATTTTAAAGCAGAAATATTTGGCTAACAAAACTTGCAAATTTTCATGAGTTTCAAACTGAAGTTGCTGATAAAATAAAAACTACCTTGGATAAAAGAAGTTGGAATGATGGTGTAAAAAATTATTTCACCAATTTATAATGTCTCACATCGCAAAAAGCTGATGAACAAATTTCACTGAAGGCGATCAAAAGTATGAAACAGAATTAATTGTATAGATTTGGCTAATAACGAAAAGAAATTGTCGGGGGTTGTTCGACCTGGTATTGGACAAACTGATGTTTTGTTGTGTTTAAATAGAACAAATCTTTAAAACGCTCTAAAATTGATCAGCAAAAACTATCGATAATGTTGCAATTTTACATGGATCCGAATGTTAAAAATGCCTTAGATTTTAAAGGAAAAGAGAGTATGTATGCTTAGCGTGTTAGTAAAGGAATTAATCCATTTGATTGTTGTTGTAATGATTCAATATAGCAAGATCCCTATTAAAATGTTTAATGAACTAAAACAAAATTATGAGAATCATTAAACAGCATGTTTAAAAAGATTTTTACCAACAGAAGTCCTATGAAAAACTTGCATGAAGCAGAAGGTAAAAAGATCTATATTGAAAATTGGTGAATTACTTGATAAAGTAATTTACAAAATTTTGAGGAAAATTTCAATTCTTAGTGATATAAAGAGATCGTAATTTATTAGATTGGTGAAGTAAATAAACAAACTTTTTGAGAAGATTTCGCTAACATTTCAAGAGGGAATATTTAATGAAACAACGATCCTTGAAAAAAATTGGTGAACGTTTTTAAAAGAGAAGTTACTAATCAATCTTTATACTTCATGATAAATTAATTTAAACGTAGAAGAAAACTTTTGGCGAAATTAATTGAAAAAGTGTATAAAAAATAAGTGCAGCTCCCTTTTGAATAAGTTTAGTTTAGATTGCCACGTGAAAACTTTTGAGAATAGATTGGATCATAAATATTTGGTTTGAATACAATGATGTCATATGCTGATCAAATTGTCAATAAATTAGGGGGGTGGAAATGAGAACAACTTTAATAAATTTAAGAAGCAAGATGTTGTATATAAGTTTATAGAGCCATCGACATCAAGATTTAATGGAATTAGGCAGTTCTCATGTATGACAAAATTTCTCCTTATATAACATTGGCGCTCATATAATTGGTGTCGAGGTGTAAGCCAGCAAAATACTGCAAACAAGATGATATAACCCCCCCCCCCCCCAAATAACTATTACGCAACAACTCAATGGAGTGTTAAAAGAATTTCTGGAAAATGTAGCTTGAATGTTGTAACTCCCAAAAAAAAGAGCCGAATTTATAAAATTGATTTTAAAATACTAAGCTGATTTTGAAATTTTTTTGTTATCTTTAACTAAAATAGAGATGGCGGGGACATTACAAGGTTGCTTCTCGATTCTGTTTTTTTGGTATTAATTGCTCAACACGAAAAGAGATTTGAGAAAAAAGAACATTGGGATTGACAATTTCTCAAAAATATGAATTATCCTGAAGTATATGATGAGTATTATAACGCGTAAACAAATTGAGATTTGAGTATAACAATTGCTAAATATCAAAAGTATTCTTATCGTGATCCCCAGAAGGTTCATTCAAGAAAATATACATTATCAATTAAAAGTGATCATATGTCTGTTCTTTGTGCTCTATCAACACTTAGAGTATAAAGTTTTTGGATGAAAAATAAAGATACAGTTTGATTGGAAACACCCCATAATTATAGATAAGCCGGTTTAACTATCCTGTGCAGATTTTATTGAAATATTGTGACCGAGGATTCGCAAAATTTAAGGAAGAGAATCCCTGAATATGGACGAAGTTAGATCATTTAAAAATAAAAATAGACCTCTAATCTTTATTAATATTATTTTACTAAAAATTTATATCTTTTCCTTATAAAAACGTACAACTTAGATCCCGATGAAAAAAATGATACACGATGTTTTAAAAATTTCATAAATTTTCTCCTTGATTAAAATGGCGGACTACAGAAAATATGCTAGTAGTGATTATCTGAAAGGGCGGAGTTTAAAACATATTTCTATCCAATTAGTGTAAACAACTCATTTGAATGGAACACGAATAAAAGTGTAAACTGAGTTTAATATTTGTGATGTTTGGAGATAACTTTGTTTAGACTGCGTCTAAACTTTCCAGTTTTATATTTCTGGAACTTTAACAAAACAAGGGATGGTTCATAGCAACTTATCTTGGAGAATGATTAATGTTAGATTAATCGATACATTTATATACCGTTTATTATGATTTTCTAAGATTGAAGTAAGAGAAAAAACACAATAAATTGATAGAAGTAATGTGTCGAAAACTAGTAGGCCAATTTAAGCACAATTAAAGGAAACTATTTCGCTATTCAAAAAGTGATGTTAATTTTCTCCAAAACCTTCTAATGGCTGTATTAGAATCAGATTTTAGAACATTTGGTTGTTTGTGAAGCAGCTGGAAATTTTATAATCTCATATTTGGATTTAGGATTTGTATGTGTGAAAAATGTTTTACTATTCCGATCTATAAGAGGAAGGATTTTATATCTAAGTTTTATAAGCAGCAGAAGGACGATTGATGATGTATTCTGAAGACTGCAACTGGATAATGGTTGTAATGACCTGTTAGAGTGTGAAAAATTAACAATTACACGATTTTTTGTCATTAGATGTTCCAATGATTGATTATAAAACCACGAAGTAGAAAATTGAGGTTTGATATGTATGAAAATTACTAAAAAAGGTCAAAAAACATTTATGTTTTTATATTTTCTAGATTGGGCAATGTATTGCAGAACAGTAAAAAATGGTCTATTTCCGGAACAACTTGTCAAATTCGTGTCGATTATTAACAAATCAACAAATATATTATAGTAAATATAATCTTCAAATCCCCTAAGAGAGATCGTTATCATAGGTTTTCAAACAGGTTAGACAGAATAACTCAAGAAAAAAATTCCCTTCAAAGTTTATTTGATAGCTTTGGATGTTAAAACTAATATATCAGAGTAAAATTTGACATTACCGGTTCTTTACCCTATATTAATCCGAGATGAATTACAAAATTTAAACACATCCATAATCAAGGAGGTCTTTTCAGAATCATGTCATCAAGATGTGTAATCAAGGATTTTTAAGAAAGGTTTACACTGTAAATAATAAGGAAATGTATTACAATCCTAAAGAGAAATTTTTAGCGAATAGGACCTAATTTTAATGTCATTGATACAAACAAAGAGTTTGACAAATATTTCTGGTTCAAAGACACGATATATATTATCAATATGGATTTTCAAAAAGCTATAGTTACAAAACGTCGGACATTGTTAAATTGTGGTTGTGTGTTTCTGAGAGAGAAATTTTTAGCCTTATGATTGTGATTAAGAAACGGAATCATTAGAGTAAACCTTCAGTAGAAAATCGACGCTTATTATTCACTCATATTATTCATACGAGGATTAATTCTTAAAACTTTTACAGAAATTGTTAAAAGACATTTGATTATAAGTTAAATATCATTTATATAATTGCATCTAAAGAAATATTTAAAAAATAGGGGATGGATGATTAACAAAAAAACTGTTACTTCCTAAGGGTCATCTTAAAGGGTTGGACCGGAAGTTATGATTTTAAAAAATACTTTAATAGGTTTACTGATTCCTATATAACCAAAGCTTTCAGCAAAAACAGACTCCAATAGTTCTCGAGATTATAAGAGTTTTATAGATAAGGTGATGATTGGGGTAGTTTTTTTGATAAATTTTGTTAATTTTTCATTGAAATTTTAAGTATGAGACTCGCTTGTTTTATGAAGTTTCACGATTTTTCTGATAATTTTTTTTATTTTTTTTTATGAATATTAAGAAATAGGGGATCGTATTTCACCCCTTATGGATAAGTTAAGTCGAAAGAGTTCAGTATTTTATACTATAAATGTGTACGCTAACATTTCATTAAAATCGGGTTGAGTGGGTATTTTTATGCATATATAAAATTATTAATATAAATTTTTGGTAAACTAGCAATCCTAATTGACACCAACTTATAATAGCAAGAGATATAGCTTTATAACTTTCGAGACTCTCCGTAGCTCAGTTTGGTAAGACGCTTGCCTTCAAAAGCCTGAGGTTCTGGGTTTTCCAATCCCAGAGCTTCAGGCGCGCTTTTTATTGAGGGAAGACATGGTTGTTCGTTCAGAGTTGGTTGGGGACAAAAGTCTTTACCACGAGTGGGCCCATAGTGTTCAATGGACTATAGAACAAGCCGAGTAATGACAACTGTGGTTGGCGCGCCATTTGCTTCCTCACCTTTCCACTTCATTCCTTAATTCCTTCTCTTTCCTTAATTCGTACATTCCTTCTATCTTCCTTAATTCGTTCCATTACAGTCATCATACACCAAACATGTCCATTAATACAACATTACACTTACAAAACACCGACACAAATTCCCTAATTGTATCTCTCCATCAACTTCTACACGAGTAGTTACTCAAAGAAAATGGAGACTTGGGAACAAAAAAATTCCTAGAGTCTACAGACGCCCCGAATTACAGCTCCTAGCCATTAACTTGGTTGGACAGTAAGCGAGTGCAGGGCGCAAGTCTCTTAAACAATTAGACACACGGTAGAAAAAAGAAGTGAATGTGATGTTGATTCCCCATCAGCGCAAAACACGCACACTAACAACACTACACCAAAGACACAATCATTCATATTTGGTCTTTTACAATAATTAGATGATGTTTCATATCTATTCTCTTTCATTACCTTCTAAAAACTTCAAAAATATACTACTTTCGCCACTGAAAAATCCCGAGATTTCCCTCGCCGTAATAATCTTTATAATCGTACACATAATATCCTAAATAGTTTGTACAATAGATGATTGATAAATTAATTTCTATTTATCTCTGTTGTTAGAAATGTGTAAATACCACAAACATTTGCGCTGAAAAATTTATATCTCCGGCAGAGTGTAGTTTCCATAATCTCCATTTATAAAAAAAATCTTTGTTGTTTTAAATGGAAGAGGTATAATGCCAACTGTTACAAGTGTTCTAATAGAGGAGAAATTATCGATAAAAGATATTTAGTTTGTAGAGGTTGTAAAATTTAATTTTGTTTAGAAAGACCTTAAACCTAAGACATTTCGAAATAAAACTAACACATTTGAATAACCTGCTTACAAAATCTGCAATATGGAGACAAGAAGCAAACAAAATTTTGTTACAGAATTTAGAAATACAGGAATAAAAATGTGTTTACTTATCTCCTTGGAACCATTGACAAAATTATTTTCCTTTTCAAAGAATACATTAGGAGTTTTGTAGGTATCGATACACCATCGTTTATTATGACAAAGATATTACCTGTATTTTTTCATTATCTGGATGTCGTGAAATTTGTTTATTGATTTTGAACCAGAAATCCTCGATGATTTTAATAGTACATTTGGAGAAATTAAACGAAGAAACCCTTGAAAAGAAATGCGGTTTTACTCACATTCTCCCCGACTTCTCGAGTGAAGGTTAGACGGAATTTCATTGTTTTCCGTCTTCTTAAATTTTTTTCTATTTTAATGGAGTTTCTTGAAGGAGATTAAATGATATTGGAAGAATGTAAGTTTAAAGAGTATAAGAAGTTGATTGAATTAGAAGAAAAAAAGAAGTTACATAGAATCATGAATTTGGAGAAAATGATAAGATAAATTCGGGTGTTTGACAATAATTGCGCGAGTTGAGGAACGATTGTAAAGTACGCCTTACATTGCGAACAGATTTTTGAGACTGTTATGGATGAAAAAAAAAGATTTAATAGAATTAAACAAAAAATGAAAAATTTTTAAAGAAAAAAAACACTTGGTTGTTTAACATGGCAAGAAGCACTTTAAAAAATAAAGACTGTGTTACTATCAATTTATGTAGAGTATGCAAGATAATTTACAAATCCGCGTTTAACAGTGAAAATTATCATATCAAACAGCTTATCACCTGACGCAAGCCACACAATGCAACAGTACAACAGCTAACGATACGGTAAACATTACCACATACGTAAAGCTTTCCTGTTTAGATTTTATTAGAATTGATCTGGTTCAAAGGAAGGTCAGTAATTAATAGCAATGATTACTGACTGTCCCAAAAGTGGTCTAGACCCGGCATATTCCCCTTATCTACATATATACATATATATATATCTAAACTAAAAATATATATATATATAATATATATATCTAAAATTTGTATTTATATGTGTATGTGTGTGTGTGTGATTGTTATGAGTGTAGCTATCAAGCGTTTCAGTAACCCAAATGAACAAGTAATTTTTTGTATTACTAGATAGGCTATTAAACCTTCATTAAACAACATGAATGTGTGCAGCAATACTTAACATTCATGTCCTGTATAGAACCCGAGGCATTTTAAAAACCGTTATAGTAAACTTATTCATTACCATAGTACTGTTGAAGAGTTCATCTACAGTGACATACAGTACTAGTTTCTACCCCCACGGAAACCACAGTATAATAAATTAAATCGTCCTATACTTAAAAGGTTCACTTTGAGAGCCATATGTTTGGTTAAATAAGTTATACTTAACTACCACAACTTGTTTTTAATAAAACACAATTCTTGCCAAAGTTTTCATCCATAACAGTTTGTAGATAAGTTTACTTTAGAAATTCACTGGAATGCATTACAAGAGCAGAGTGGCTGCAGTCAATATAACTACTTGGATTAGAGGTATTAATATTGTCGAATATTAAGAATCAAATATATTAATCAGACAATATAAAAGACGATATAAAAAATTTTTGATTAGTAAGCCTCCGAGTGAATACTCCAGTAACATTTATTACTAAATCTTTAATTAAGAAATATTATGTGGTTTGTATAAAAGAAAAATCCACCAGTTCTAAATAACATAAATGGAGTTTTTTTTTTCAATGTTTCCAAATATCATCACTCTCTATTTTCCACAAAATTAAAAAGGTCCTTTAAGCAAGAACATAAAATTTATAGTCAAATATAAACTAAAAATCAGAGCTCTCCTTCTAAAATAAAATAATAAAGTTTTCAAATCAAAATTAAAACACTACTTGGAAATTAACTAAAATAAAATTGTTCACTTTCCTAACTAATTTATCAATCGAAATTCAAAATAAAAAAAATAACATTTCATGTCCACAAGGTGTACCATAACTTTCAATTCAGACACAAACTCTGTCAAACAAATAAATTAATTAAATTTCCAGTTAATTTTCCCATAAAAAATTCGACCATAAAAACACTAAAAAACATTATTAATAAATTACTAAATATTATCCAAAATTCAATCAAAGTTAATACAAAAGTTCAATTTTAATTCACTTTTCTTGCAAGTTGAACCTAATGTAACATTGTTTGATTCTATAGTGCCTTAATTATTCATCAAGAATTAGTTATGCAGATTGCTTCAGAAGTATTTCTATAAATTTGTATAGAATGAATATAAATTTTGTCTTTTTTTCCTATAAAAAAGGACGCACAAAATTAATTTAATGGTCAGATCTGGAAGACTAATTTTCAATATAACGAACAATATATTTTGGTGCTTAACCTTCAAATCCCCTCCGCGGAAAAAGATTTAGAAACGCGGTGCGCACTGTTACTAAACCCACGATAAATATCAAAAAAGGGCCGACAATTTATGAGCTGGCAGTTTTTATAGTTTTCCTTTTCCGCCCCCTTCTGATGGGACATCCGCGGCGTTTCTCCTACATTGGCCCTACCGTATCCAACTTGAGAAACAAATAGCCCACCTCAGATCTGACGTAACTCAAGTACACACAAAGACAAGTTCTCATCAAAACAAGGCAGTTAATTGCTATCCAGAATAAATTTAAAAGTTACCAGCATTAACTTGCCAGAGGATCAT
>NW_025786003.1:0-18695 GCF_021130785.1 Homalodisca vitripennis | reverse complement strand
CATGAATCGTCTGTGGGACTCTTCGGACGGTGAGAGTATAATATAGTTGGTTGACAGTGTTTTGCGATCCAAGCCTTTGAGCTGCGTATTCAACGATGGTGCTGTACTGAGTAGTATGTTTTGCTTGAATAATTTTTTACATTCCATTCAATTTTGGCACACAGGTACTAATTTCTTACAATGTTGATTTAAAAATTGAACAAATCCGGATGAGCAGCCAATCACCTCTTTTCTGGCCGTAAAAAATGATGGTCTTGTCACCTGAATATTGGGATTTCGACGTTGATCCCACCCGGGCTGATCCCAGTTGTAAAATCTATTCAAACAAAGGGGGCAATAATGCTCGCCAATGGCTTTGTAGGGGAAACACGAGCATTATCAAGTAATATGAGTTTTGGTGAGATTCGAGTCAGTGGACGCATTCTGAATCGCTTGACAGAGCCCAAATCAAAATTATTGTTTGTGTATTTTATTTTAAACCTATGACAAGTCATAAAAAAAGAGACTGGGGAATACTCAGGTCCTCTTCCTTATTTTAACTCACATCTTTCATAAGTCAAGAGCAGACCGTTACTGAGATTACGTGGAACTAAAATTTATGTGCTCAATCTCCGCCAAATGTGTTTGAAGGGTGATGAAAACTTGACTTTTCAACTAAAAACGCGGGGTAAGGTCTCATTTCCTGGAATGCCACAGCGTTGTTCAGTCTTTACGATTCTAATGGCCGTTAGTAGACTTAAACTGAAGGGACAGCAGATATACTTCATCCCCCCCCACTCTCTTCCATTCTGTACCCCATTTTTATTGATAACATATTTTAGTACGGAATTTTTCCTTCTGCTCGATTTCCCAAGACCATTACATAACATTCTACTGAAGGGCAACCGAGAAGGTGACAACACCGGAAGTGTCGAACAATTTTTGTAGAATGCCGCCCGCCCGACTACAATAAATTATGATACGCCTTTGATTAATAAGATAATTAATATGAGTCACGAGCCTCGCTTTACCCTCAGTGAAAGTTTACAAGCGGACGAATGGAGATAGGTGAGATAGTTTAAGGTGGCAAGATATACGTGTTTCTCGCATGGCAAAAACAATTAACCAGAGCGCATGCGCCATAAATACTCGGTTGATGGTCGTCGTAAATCGAGGCCAAGATAGATACGGGCGAGCCGCTGAAACGGGCCAATTACGGAGGTAATGTTGGCCAAACATGTGCAGCAGGAGTGTAATGTGGGCGACCGGATTGGATATTTGCGTATTGGGTCCGGCAAGCGCGCTTCCGGCAACATAGACTCATCTGCGTGCTGGTGCTCCGGACTGGTTCACGCAGTGAATTCAAATTTAGTTCTCTCGTTCCCAGAGATTATTACGATAACAGTTTGATATTGGGTGCTCGATAGTGTAGAGCTGAAATCTCATGCATGAAAACTCTTAATTAGATTATAGTGTAGTATTAGTATAGTGTTAGTGTAGACGTTTATAAAACGGAATTCTACAATTAAATAGATAAACGTCTTTATTGCTTGTCTCTAGTATTGTACAGTGCGTTTAGAAAGTCAATTCGTGTAATGAGTCGATTAGTTAAGCTGGTTTTTAAACTGATGTATATTATTATGTTTGTAAATATAGAAATGGAAGTATAAAACCTATTTGACAACTACAACTCTGCCCTTTTTTTCTGTCTCTCATCCATTATTGACCGTGAAAGCTGGTCTAATGGGCTGGATTGCTTCTAAGCCTATCTGGCAGAAGAGGAACACCTCATTACATCAAAGAGGTGTTTAAAAACGAGCTTTGGCTCTGTATGTATTATGGCTTATTGTTAAACAGGGGTCTGCTTTTATTATCCTGATTCTAATCTTGTGAATGCTTCCTGGTTTTTGTTCGTAGTAGTTACATATCTCTTTTTGTAATTATTTATAGGAAACGGCTTACAATTATACTATAGGTAATTTTATTACGACACATAAAGCCAGAATAGCAATGAAATTAATAAGAGAAAACTTAAATAAATAAACAAACAATAATTAGTAATCAATAAATCTGATTAGCATAATTTTAATGACAGTATTGGTGGTAATTTCAAATGTATAAAAACACATAGTAAATTCATTCTAGCTTGTAACAGTAACAGATATATTAAAAAATCTTTAATTTATTCAGAGAAAATTATGGACATTTATTGACTATCTACAATGTTAGCTAGTTCTATTCGCACCGTCAGACGGTTGTAGTTATAGTTGTTTTTTCTTATCCTTCCAGCGATAGGAAGTACATTTTATTTAGTATTCTTTGCCGTCTATTTCCTCCTTGTATATGGAGTCATGCCACTTTGACTGCCTGTTTTGAAGCAAAAATACAGGCTCGTACGTAGGAGACAGGGCAATGTCGAAAATTCCGTTGCGCCTAAAATGATTGTTTACGTTTACCAGTTCAGTCGAGATCAAATGTTCTAGGAATTTGGAACAATCAAATCGTTTATAATTTAATATTGCTGCAAAATTTTAACGTTCTATAAAATAATGTTTAAAATTATTAATAATAAACATAAGTCATAAGGTTTTCGACAGAATACCCGTACTTAATATAGAACTAAAAACACATATGTTATTTGTTAATGCAGCGCTTGACAAAATTCCAGTACAAAACCATCAAGGTGTGTTTCTGCATGCTATGTAAAGTACCCCAGGTCATACCTCTATAGAGGAATATCCTTATGAACTTGGATCACTTCCTTGAAGTCACTCAGTCATTCCTTTGAGCAAAAGGTGACCTTCATGTTTCATGACACATATTCATATTTTTATTTAGAACTCTTCTTAAGAAGAGAGTGTACAAGTAATATAGGTACGAAAATAGGCTGGGGTTGTTTCTTGTACAGGGGCTAGATAAAAAACCGGGGATAATGGCTAATGTCACTTGTTAATGGTATTATACGTGCCACAATGGATTGGTGTTATGCGGTTGTTCACACGACAAAAGATGTCTAGCAAAGCAAACATAGATTTTTTTGCTGGGGTTTTGTGAGGAAAAATTTGAACCTTTAAGTTTAACCTTCTTGGAAGTTGACAGTTAGCTGATGACTAGTTTTTCTAAGAGGAAAGCCACTTCTAACAATTAAATTCACCCATTCACTCACCTGTATTGTCATTTGGGAGCTCGATGTCCTTAAACGAAAAAAGTTTAATTTTGAATATGTGCCATTACAACAGTTCGCCATAGTTGGTTTCAAGCTTACATATAGTCTTCTAGGAGAAGGGAACAGTAAGAGACTTTTAGTAATCTTGAGTCTTAATATGCTGTATCACTTAAGTATCTATGCGGCCAATATGAGTCATAGTACTCAGAGAGAAGGGGGATTTATAAATAAAAGAATATTGTTTCAAATTTAAGGAAACTCTCGATCTAAAAGCTACTAGGAATTCTTATCTTGATTTAATACAATTTTCAAACTATATTGATACGGTTTCAAGCATATCTGATTCACTACAATGTTATTATATTTCACACCTGTTTCAAATTTGAAACTGTTTATTTAAAGTTATAATTGACAATAAAAAAAAAAATTAATAACACTTTTATTGAAGTAGGTTCAGCGAATATATGTCTGTTGATGTTTAATATTAATAAAAATTTGGAAGATAGAAAATTTTTGAATGTAGAATTGTCGGCCAAGGAATCAAGAAAAATTAGTGATTATCATCCTTTTCAGTTTGGTTACTATGTATGGGGGGTATCAAAGTGAGAGTCCTTTCTATAAGCACTTTTACATTAAAGATTATTTGCTTCATGGGAATAATACCATTGACCTATTTACCTTACATTCAGTAATGCTTGTGATTGTCTTTGTGACATCTTTCTGAAATCAATAAATATTGAATTCTCTAAAACAGTTTGTACGCGTATACTTTCTACCTGTAATGTCAGACGGTTTTTACGTTTTGAGAAACTACATAACTGACTATTAAATCAGCCCATTTTTATTACTGAAGAGTGAGATTCGCTTTAGTGGGTTTTAAGGGGTAGGTGATTTACAGAGTGGGGGGTGTTCCAACGTTAGTAAACTACTAACGGCCTTGCTCTTTTGCATTTTATATAAGATTATACATTCATTATTCACACGCACGCCTGCGCGAGCACGCAGCGCGCGCCTCACACACTACTCACACACACACACAACAACAAACACACACACACACATTATATATCATCATTATTTACAGGTAACTAAGTATAAGTATTGTCATCGTTAATCAAATATGTATTTTATTCAAATTATGTATCTTATTATAACATCTTATCTAATTCGACGATATACGTAAATTTCTAAAGCCATTTATTTAAAAATAACCATATATTTCAATAACCTTCCTGTAGGAATCAGGGCATTGCAAGCGAACGCATTTTGGATCTAAAACTGAGAATATTTTCAATCTTTTGTAAATATTTGGTTTATTTAGTAAGTATTTGAGCATTAACCGAAATAAATTATGAATTCCAAGTTTTTGAATAAAGGAGAAATTGTTTTATTTTTGACTTAAATAAGGCTGAGTTTGGCTTGTTTTAATTTTAGATTTCTTATAAATTATACTATAAAGGTTCAATATAAATTGTCTAATGGGTGTAAAAGGTAAAGAATTTGAATCATGTTGTACATAGTGATAGTTGGAAAAATATCACGTCTAATTTTAATCGTTTAAACGTTTTTTTTATTACAGAAAACTTTTGTGATTCAGCGTTATCTCCTAAATCTAAATCTCTGTTATCATAAGGTTACACCCTCCTTACACTGATGACTTTCTTTACCTTTTTTTGCAGTATTGGATGATCAGATATTGAAAATAGAGATGCTTAAGAATGGAGGCTATCCGAGACATTAAGTCCGATTTTTGTTCATCTCAATAGTCTGTTGTTGTCACTGTTGGCCAAGGGCAAAAATAACTTTATTTTAATATATATACACGGACAGCGGACATAATTTTTTCAAATACGAAATTATTTCGTAAGGTAATTTACCCTCACACCTTCGGTTGCCTACAGACATGTCACGGAATTTGTCAGATTTGTAGTTGAAATAATGGTTACCTGAAATGCAACAGCGATTTCCGCCTTAGGGTCTATGGTACGCATACATTTCCTAGTGATAGGGACGTTGATGATTTAAACTTTTTGTCACAGGTTGCCAAGACGCCATTTTTGAAGAAAGAGATAAATAGCAACCATTTTTTTATTAATCCACAAAGTTTAGTCGAAATTTGTAGGAAGAATTATTAGGGAATATTACAATTAGACAAAAAATTTGTCCATGGTAAGGCTTGATTTTTTTTACAAAATAATACACATAAGAGATGACCTGGAGGGAATGATATGTGTTATTTTATCGATTATGAAAGTACAAATTCTAGAGGAAAATATTTACTAAAACAGCCATCTTTTTTTAATTATAATTGAGTAGTAAAATGTATGGTTTTACTCAATTAGTGAGTATGTTCTCACTTCGGAAGCAGTAGCCTAATTTGCATGCCATGTAGTAATTGTACAGTTTCAACTTTGGCATTTTTAATTTTGGGTAACTGCACCTCACTCATAGAAGCATCTCATATAATTTTGCCGCTTTTCTGTTTTCAGGATGATATATGAAAAGGTTATGACTTTAAAACCGTAAACTTAATATTCATAAACAGAAAATCGACTGCACCACCTTAAAAGAAGTTATTGTTTGCTGTGAAACCTTCGCTCTGTTACATATAAAGTAATTGGTGCATTCACACTTGGGTTTCTGACCTATGGAATTGACTTTCTTACCTCTCTTTACATTTTTCCCAATGTAAATGTTTAAAAAATATGTTTAATTTACTGACACAAAAGGGTATGTAAGCTATGTGTACAAGCGAGCATGAGGTTGACAAGCGAAGCGAGTGAAATTGTTTAGGTTTCAACACCTGATAAAAAAAAATAAAATTTAAGGAAAGATTGGGACGGACTTCGCGTGATTTGTATGATAGATGACCGAAGATGTGTTGAGTGAAGCAATTCAAAATAATGAGTTAAGCTAAGAGCGAAGTGGATTTGGTTTCCGAGGGATAAACAAATTATTCCCTAAAAGCCCTATGAGATAGAATTCAAGTTCGCATGCAAAGTAGAGAAAAGGAGTTCCCTAATATAACAAGGTTGTGTGTATATAAGTAAAGGTATTAAGGCTTGCCACTGCACTTTAAAACATTTGTTTATTTCATTTACAGGATCCTAAGCAAGTTTAAATTGCGTGATGAAGCATTAATAAAAGTAACCCCGACAAAATGGTTGCCAGCAATCATCAGATACTAGTACTGTGAGTTTGGGTATTCCAATTGGAGTTCAGGCGTTTCAAAATATTCCTGGGTTGGACCTAAAATATTGCTGGTGATTGCAGAGCTGTCGGTCAAAGAGATCTCTTATCTCAACTGGTATTCATAAGGCCAACATCAATGTTCCGTGATCGGTTACCTTCCTCAGAACATAATGACGCTTTAGTGGTCACCGATTCCAATACCATCTCTCTTCTCTCTCTCTCTCTCTCTCTTCTCTCTCTCTCTCTCCTTCTCGCTGCTTCCTTCTCTCTCTCTCTCCTCTCTCTCTCTCTCTCTCTCTCTCTCCCTCTCCCTCTCTCCCTCTACTCCCCCTCTCTCTCACTCTCTCCCTCCCTCTCTCTCTCCCCTCTCCCCCCAACTCTCATCTCCCCTCCTTCTCCTCTCTTCTCTCTCTCTCTCTCTTCTCTTCGATATGCAAGACACTGAAGTTTCTGGACTCTTGACTTTAGAACTTCTGTCTAACCTTACATAGCATCGTTTTAAACTGGCTCAACAAGTGGAATCATAAACTTAAAGCCCTTGATCCTATAAGGGAATGGGTCCGGACTCTCTACATCCTGCGGTGATCAAGTACTGCAGATTTTACCAGTTTGTGGCCCCCACATCTCTCAATTTTTTTCAACACACTGCTCGCCTGAGTGGCACCTTCCCTGCCTAATCATGAAGGATTAGTTTCATCACACCCTATTTTAGAATCTGGTGAGCGATCCAATGTGACCAATTATAGGCGATCGTTTTTTTTTTATTGACCATTCAGTCGGTGCTTGCAAAGGTTTTTGAGAGCCTTGTTTGTGGTGGATAAACTTTGCCATTTGATCTCAAGCTATGTAATCGGCCGAGGAACAACATGGCTTTAGAAGTGGCTCGATCGACACTCTACCAATCTCCTGGTGCTACATAACTATGGTCACAGCTGCACTTTTTGTCCAGGCAGGAGGCAGGTCGTTTGCATACTGCTCGGACTTCTCAAAGGCGTTTGATAGAGTCAACCACAACTCTTCTCATTTTCTAAAACTGAGCGGCTATGGTATAACGGGATCTCTACTGGAGTGGCTAGTCAAGTTACCTGACTAATCGGGGACTGATGAGTGCCTGAAGTTTGCCGGCTCTTACTCTGAAATGTTTCCTGCCCGTCTGGTGTTCCGCAGGGCTCGCATTTGGCTCCTCTCCTTTTCAGTCTTTTCATTAATGATATTTGCGAAAAGTTATCTCTACGGGTTGTCTTCACTGTTCGGCTGATGACATCAAGATTTTTGTCGAAGTGAACTCTCCTGAGGACTGGTCAGCGACTATGGATACTATAGATCATATCGTAGCCTGGTGTCAGCTGGAATGGGAATGGAACTGAATGCTGATAAAAGTGCTGTACTCTCGTACTCCCGGCTGGACTCACCCACTGTATTCAACTACACTATCTTCGGAATCCTCACTAAATAAAGTCTTTGCAGTTTTAAGGACCTTGGCGGTTGTTTATGTTTCTCATGATTCAGTGTGCGATGGAATCATATATCATGCTTAATATGCAGCATGGCCAAATTCTCTAATGGGGATTTCCTATGCAGAACATCGAAAGACTTTCAATCCCCAACTACATTGACAATCACTGTTCATAACCTTAGTGTCGTCCGATCCTCTAGAATTTTTCATTCTGTTGTTTGGTGTTTCCCTACCTGACAGGGCACATTGCTAATCTTGAGACGGGTGCCAGATCAGATTCTTGAGGCTCATCGGACTTGCTTCTTGGCTATCAAGTTCCTGGAGACGCCTGTTGATCTGTTTGAGGATCCTCCCTTGGCCTGTCCACATTTGGCGACTAGAAGAAGGATGGGCAGGACATCTTGATTCTTAATATGATGCTTAACGGGGTGCTCTAGACTAGCCTCGTCTTCTCTCTCTTCTCGAGTTTCGAATTCCGACATCCACTCGTTCCTGGGGACTATCTTTTTCAAGAGAGCACTTCCTTCTCTTTACAGCTACCTCAGCTGTATTCCCCAGATTATGAGGGAGGAGGTATAGATGAGGTTCTCATGGTGGTGTGGAATTTTTTTTGGATCCTTTTATCAGTCATTTCGATCGTGCTTGGGGAAGCTACTATGACGCGGCAAACTAGTTATTAATTTTGTTGTTTGTTTTAGCTGTTTACTGTTATTATTATTGTGTGTCATATATATATTACGTGTTTTTATTGTTGGTCCAGATTACTATGATATATATATATAATTATATTATATTATATATATATATATATATATATATATATATATATGTATATATATATATTATATTGACCCTAAAGTAACCCCACCATTATTATTTTTATTAGATAATTTTTGTTGTTTAGCTGTTTCTGTTGTTAAGTATTTTTGTGGTCAGATTTATACATGTTATTACTGTTGTTCAGATTATATAGAATGATCATCTCACTTATAGACCATAATGTAATCGCCATTATTATTATATTACTTTTGTTGTTAGCTGTTTCCGTTGTATCTATTAATTGTGTTCAGAATTCTATACATGTATTATTTGTTATATAATTTTTGTTATTTAGCTGCTACTTTTATTTATTATCTCGCCCAGACTCTTTAGTTATTCTTATATTATTATTGTTGTTAACTTGGCAATAATTATTGTTGTTCAGATTCCATGGATATCATTACACTCATCACTAAACTCTGTATTTAAAAGCACCATAATCCTTTATGTTATTATTGTTATTTTTCTCCCTGATTGTGTTTTGATTTTGTTTTGATTTTTTGTTTTGATTAATATTAAGTTAAAATGCTTGGTTATGGATAGCTGCAACTTTGTTATAAGTTATGTTGTACAAAATGGTTTACCGTTGAAATAAATCAAATAAATAAATTAAGACACGAATATGGAGATTTACAGTCAGTTATTATAAAATCGGCTTCACGGAAAATCTATATTGTATTCTTAGATCGTTGTCTCAGATCTGTTGTACTCGTTATATGTAATATATAGACTAATAGGGTATAAAGCATTTTTTCTTTGCCACAAAAGCAGTATAATAGGACGAAGACAATGGACAAAAATTTGATTTGTATGAGTGGTAAAAGGAGGTGTTAAAATACGTTAGGATTTGTTCTTTGGCATGCACACCAGTGGGCTATATGTTGTAGATTTTTGTTACAAGAGTTCGTGTAATATTAAATGGATTTTAAAATGGGAACACGATTTTTAGACTATTTGAGCTTTACTTACGCTCATCTTACACTTTGCTTTATCGTGTGAGTAAATCAGTAAAACAAAATTAGATTAATCAGTGAAAATTACAGCTGGAACCGGGGGAGAAAAGAAGAACTATTTGTAGCTGAATCGTTTACTTGCACGGGGTTCCACTTTTGGGCTCTCCGTTGTGTGTTTTTGGATGAGTTTATGACAACCCATTAAATGGATAATTACATCAACAACTTCTGGCGGCTCAGTGGAGCCAACGTTTGTGGCATTTTATGGGTTTACGGGGAGCCCATAGTTCTCCCACGGCACCCCACCATCCCCCTCACTAACCGAACACTCAATTCAAACCGGGGAGAACGCGACTAATAAGGCGTCTGGCAGGGCAGTCCCCAGGGCTCAACTTTATTTTCTTACTCAAATTTTGTTCACTTTTATTATTTGGGATTATAAATTAATTACTAAATAAAAAATGTTGTTTTTTAATAATTATTGTCAGATTAATTAGATTTAATTTTCGCTTTCAAACGGCATGAACACCAATGTACAACAATAGAGTAAATAAAAACTATCTATAAATATCAACATATAATCATGTTGTGTTAAATTAGAATAGTAATCATGTGACAAAAAAGTACAGAGATAATCTTAGCAAATAAGCATAAGTATAGAATGAGCTTAATAAATAACAATAATTAAAACATTATGACATTGAATAATTAATCACAGTAATAAGTTATAATAAGAAGTCATTGATAACATAAAATATAGGTATAAAATATAGTGAAATTAAAATGTGATCTTTATAGCCTATACTGAATACTCCTCTAAATCAATAACAATAATAAATTAAAATATTTGTATACATATCAAATAGGTATAGGAATACAGTGTGAGAGGTTAAACCACAAGCCAAAAACAACCAAAAATAAAAAAAGATTATTAAAAATATTACGAGGATTGTATAAGAGTGCGTGTGTGTGTTTAGCGAGCGCGACGCTCGCGCGAGTAGTTATAATTAATTAATTATATCCTACTTACATGGAAATGTTAATAATTTGTATGGTTCAACCGAAGTAGAATATTCAAAATCGTATTTGTTTCCGTAAAGATTAAAAAAATAAAAGTTTTTGACTCAAGTGTTTTTTAATGTAATTATTTACAGCGCCTTGGATGACTATATATTTAAATTATGAATTCTCTCTCAGTTTTGCAGCTTTCAAAAATGATGTATGTATGTAAAGCTCCTAACAGCATTTGTACAACTGCATAAAAATAAAAAAGCTTACAAAATTTTAGGTTACATTATGGGGGTAAAAATACTTTAATGCAAAATCTCTTAAACATGTAAAAACGCACATTGTGTTTGTTATAATATTTCTATACGCCTTACATGAAAATTGCCACGTTACTTTATTAAGAATATTATTACTCGTAGATTCCTCCATCGTTGTCAGAATTACATATTAGCTTTCATGTGTTATTAGATTAAAGGTGTAGTATTATTTTGTACGAATAAATTTATGACTGATGATTATAGCTCTTTAATGGGATGGCATATTTTATATAATATTCTAAGCAATCCAAAAAATTATTCATCTTCCAAAACTTACAAGGCGGTATATGAGTAGTGGTTTCTATAAATGTGGTTTGGGTTGCGAATCGATATATTATATTGTATAAACGTAATCACTATATGCATTGCTTTTTACCATATAATTCTCAAAGCTTTTGCAATGTAACCATCTGAATAACCTTATGAGGTTTTTAAAAAAAATATAGAAACACTAGTTATAATTTAATGTAAGGAATTCTAAAGTCGTTAACCTTTTCGAATCTTTGATTCTTATAGCCTGAGAAATAAATATTCCCTTATATAAATGAGAGATGGGATGACAATATTTAAAAACAAAAAAAAAAATATTAATAAATTGCTCAGAATAAGTTATTTGTAAAATTTTTCTAAATTTCTATAACGTTATCGTGATAGTTATAAACATGCCGCTGTACGGGTTGCTATTTAAAATATTATAATCTACCCCCAAACTCTTGTAAGGATAAACAGTGTTGACCTGTTTTCTTGACTACAGAGTCCATATAATCTTCGTTTCATGATGCATATATAATTTATCTTTAACCATTACTTTTCGAAAATTCGAAACGAAGCGCCGCCACTTGATTTTTAAGAGATATCGCAAAATTTTCCAATATTAATAGTTACGTTCTTCATATAAAGTAGCCTATGGTTTGGAAGGGTTTATTCAATTTGAGATGTTAAATTTAGCTCCAGTTCACATTCCTTTTATTGCAGCATCTGGTATCTGACGCTTGTCTCCGTGATTACTCTAATTATGGATCTTGTAGTCTTGGTGTTTCTGATTTCGAAACCGATGTGATGGTTGTTCGTTTTGAGGTTTTATTCGTCGCTGACTTTCTTTGGATCTCATTCAGACGCGACATGACTCCAGATTCCAGAAGTTTACTTCTGAGACAGCGTCAGATACTAGACGCTACAATATAAAGGGGGGTGAACTCGGAGCTAAATTCAACATTCAAGTTCGTTTGTAATTGGTCAATGTTTTTAAGTACAGTTTTACTTTACGTCTCGTTTTGTGGAAACGTTGTGCACCCGAAATGCATCTTGAGACTTCTTAGTGGTTGAGACTAGTCAATGAACTTTTCTAGAGGCATGTATCTATACCATTTATGAAAACCAAACATTGATCATTATGTTTTTTTACGCAAAAAAATTAATATTTTTAAGATAGTAAATAAATAATTTTGTAGATTGCCGGATTTTGTGGATGAAAATAGAAATTATCATACTATATTATATACTAGTCGTTTAAATATATATATAGTCTTAAAGAGTATATTTCAATTATTAACGAATTATACTCAAACAATAGTATCAAACATTGAGATTCCAAACATATTCTCAACTTTATCTTTAGTCAAATTCTTAATAATTACAAAATTGTCAGTTTTTGGGAACAATTTTGTATGGTATTTGAGTGTAACTGTTTCAGGATAACCAACAGGGATTTCACCAAACGTTGTGACATAGTGTAACGATTGTATAACAAGCATTATATTAAACTTATTTCTCATTACCATTAATACGTACTCGTTTTGCGCAATATTATGACTGAAATTTGAAATATATACACACTACTTTTGCACGTTTTTGTGGATAGCGGTAGATTTAATGACGTATATGGATATAAAAGCTTATTATGATATTTGTATCGATTTCGGTAATATTAATACTATACGGAATAAAGACCTAAGACAATTGTTTCTCTGCTCTCACAGAAACACACGTTTATTGTTTATAAAAACTGCACTTAAATATTTGTTTGTTGCCGATGATTGACAGTTTACAAGATATAACAGTTTTGTCATTAACATTTTAAACAAAGTTTTAAACAATCATGCAAAATTATGTTGTAAAACTACACTTGGGATTCCTGAATAATTTTACAATAGTTGAACCTTATATTCACTTATTTCATTACATGTTTATTAATGAAACCAGTATTTGGTTTAATGTAATTCAGTCCCGATTTGATTTTATGTAAATGTTTTAGTTTTGTGAATTGCCAATTTGACATAAACATGGATTATTGTTTTTATTTGACAGTTGTATAAAACTTATGTTCAATTACAATGAGGCTCCATGGAGGACGAATAACTATGCATCTTCGTCTTTGCGCAATTTGGTTGTTACATTATATAGACTACTTCTTTTTAAATCAATCAGACGATATTTTATTCTTATTGGGCCTATTATCTTAATCATTAACTAACTGAAAGATTAAAAGTTAGTTACGCCAGATCAGCCTTGCTCAGTCAGTATGAATAAGAACGTAGGTGACACCAGATAACTGTCCTCACCATCGACCAATCAGTCCAACCGTGAGACCAATCAGCAGTTTTTGTCCGGCGTAGGCTGGATCGTAAACACTGTCCGGGTCCATGCATATTAATACTTACCAACAATGTTGGATTCTAAGTTAGTTACGGCAGATAAGCGTTGCTAGTCATAGCATAAGAACGTCGTGTGCACCAGATATAACTGTCCTCACCATCGAACAATCAGTCCAACCGTGAGACCTATCAGCATGTTTTTTGTTCCGGAGGAGCTGGGATCGTCAAACACTGTCCGCGTCCATGCATATTAATACTTACTGCATGGATTAAAGTTAGTTACGCAGATAGCTTGCTAGTCATAGAATAAGAAAGTCGGTGCACCATCATGACTGTCCATCACCATCGACCAATCAGTCCAACCGTGAGGCCAATCCAGGCAGTTTTTTGTCCGGACGTGCGGGCTGGATCGTTACACTTGTCCCCCCCGGGGGCGGGCCCCCCGCGCCAAATTAAAACACCGTCTGTGTGTGTGTGTGTTAGTGGCCCGCCCAGGTGGTCCAGATCTTACCGGACAGTTAATCACTCGTGACGGTCATCACTGATTTCGGCCCTTTGATAACAGTGTTCCGGTATCCGAGCGCTCTGAGATTTACTAAATCAGACACGTCCTTTATAAATTTTCATTAGAACTGTGTCAGAAATTTAAGTATTTAATTTGAACACTTATAAATTTGACATTAAGTATAAATATTATGATAGATTACTCGTTTGTTGAGAGTGATTTGGTTCTTTCTGGATAAACGTTGATACAATATGTTACGCCCTCTTTGAATTAAACTATGTATATTATATTAGGGAAGTGAGTGGTTGTCGATGTCCAATTTACGATAGACTTAACAATATTAGTTCCAAAACTTAATTATGGGATCCCCCTAAATCTGAAATATAAAAAAAATTATTAAGTAAGGCTAAATATTACGTTAATAAAAAATTAATAGACTGGAGCAAGAGTTTCATGATGAAAGTTTTTATTATAAAGGGGGACTAGGGTTTATTTAAGCTTTCCCTCTTGATAGAAGGTGGAAGATCTGAAATAGAGCACTTAGCAAGATCGGCTGGTCGCAAATTGAAATGGAATGATTGCGCCTTATAGATTATGATTACTATTACATTTCGCCCATATCACTAATATGCCAATCTGTTTTCCCATATGTCAAACTAAAGGGACATTTTTTCACTTCTAGGTAACCAATAGTTTTGTTTCCCTGTCGCCTGCACATTGAAACTGTAATCAGAATAAGGTTACGCTAGACTGCTTTTTTTTTGGACAAGATGGCTGTCTGGACTTCTGTCCTATTCTAGCATTTTGCTTTCGCGTTGAGTTCATATTTTAAAGTCTATACCTGTGATGTGAAATTGTCTGATCTGCTTCCTTTGCCTGATCTTGACTGTTCTCTTGGAGTACTGTGAGTTACGAACGAATATGTCGTGAAACTGGTTGTCACTAACTGTCTAGCATTCTGTAACCCACGATTCTTGAAACTGCTACTCGGCCGATCTTGACATCCATTAGTTCGGCTCATTTCCATCATTCCCATAGTCAATGTTCGATGGTTCAACATTCAATGTTCACTGTGATCGGTAAGGAGTCTGCCTGTCATCACCTATGGAGGAGTTGAACATGCAAGACCTGATATTCCACGGCCTTCTAGATTTTCACCTCGGACTATATTAAAAACCACCAATTTGTTGTTCATGTTGATTTGCAGTTGTTTGTGATATTATATTGTTGTGCATTATGTATGTATGAATAAACTGTTATTTCATTGGATTGTATTAGTCACATTTTCAACACCGCAATTACATATCCTATAACTAAAACTAGCCCAATCCCTACTTTATATGCCTTTTTCATTTCCAATTATGGAAATACCATATGCATTGGAAATATGGTCCCGTCTGTGTCAAGAATGGTTAAGGGACGATGAGGTGGGCTTACAATGTGACGACCCATATGTAATAGATGGGTTCCATAGGCAAACATGCGCCACAAACGATTCCCAAAAACTGACTATTACACTAAATATTGCAAGTAACACCATACCATCAAGTGGTACTGCACTAGGGGGCTGATGATTTGGCGTTCCCCAGAAACACTTCAAAGTATCGCCCGATATATCAACTGTTTTGAGCACTCTAATTGGTAAAGTCGATAGCCTGGAGCCACTATGGTAAATAAATTAAGTGATGTCTCCTGAGTGACACTAAAATTATTAAAACTGAACATTCAGTCCATACAAGAATAAGCTTAATTACTATTGAGGCCCATGCTTGAAGAGCTAGAGCAGGAGGTTGACTTACCCTTGAGCAAAGCGATGGTAGCTGGCCAGTGGGTTCAAGTATCAAATAGCGTAAGTAGCTGTAATTGAAGAGTTGCATGGAGCAGACAATCACTTAGGAAGATTAACAAATTGGGATTGTTTTCAAATGCCCCCTGAGTCAACTATATAATCTACCACTTGATATCAAAGCTCATGATACCTAGTCTTCTAACTTCCGGTGTATAATTAATCGTTCGATTCATGACTTTGATGTATCTCGCATAAAGTTATTCAGGTTTGGGCTCCGTGGTGGCTGAGAAAACCTAGAAAATCAAACTAATCTTGCCCACTAGAGCGGTGTTATGAATCAGGTTTTGAGTAGCTTTTCAACTGAACAAATTTCTCCCTTTAAAACCCATCCCTTAAAGACGTGATTTGAAACTATCTAGGGATCGAAACCCTTTTTTGGAGCTTTCTTCACTGAGGAATCTTCGCGGGATACTTGAATCGCGCTTGACAGCTGGGGAGAAAAGGACCCTGACAATCAAGTACAGGAATGGGCTTCCCAAAAATTGTTAAAAACAATGCACCTAAAAAAACTAAACTCATCCAACGGCATGACTTGTAAATTTAAAGGCGTTACTATCAGTAAACCATAAATGGAATTAGGAACAAAATTTAACCGAACTATCTTTAAATGCAAACCCTTAGTTTCGAATTAATTGCACTCACTGAAACCCCAATCTCAGATCCTGGTGTTCATTGATGCTTGGAGTTTAGAGTCTCCCACAGTTTTAAGGTTCTTGATGCGATAGATCACTCAGGACTAGAAATAACAAGCGTGTGGAGGGGGCGTCGTCCTCTTGGCTATACACCAGGGGAACTTAAACTCCTCATCTGTGCAATTTCCCTGCGATCAATATTGTACAGCCTAGTTGGCGTTCTTTAGATGTATGGTCATCGCCTTCTTTTGCTTTGCGTTGATTATATTCCAGCCCTAATCAACCCAAACCTGTGTCTACCAGTCCTTATGCGATGCCTTAGAGCAACTACACCTTATGTAGGCCGGGTTCTGAATGTAACATGGTTTTTTGGTTAGGTGACATTCAACTTGAATAGCGCCAATAGTCTGGGGTAGGGTTTATTCTGACTTGCTCTATGACTGACAAAACAATCGGTTTACTGCAGCGAAAGTGACATTTGAGTGTTCGAGGCTCCCAGCTGGACCATTCTCTTCTCTGATTTGCCTTGCGATTGTGTCCAGGTCCATCGTATTCCCCTTGTCAACGAAGATATTCACCATCCTGCTTTAGACATTGATATATAAGTCTTCATTCATTAGCAAATCACATCCTCAGTATATACTTTCACCCCAAAATTTATTCAAATGTGATAGTCAATCAAATTGAGGATGATGTCAACATCCTCAATTTACTATTGTAACACTTCATCCCCTGATTAGTGAGGAAAAATTCAATAAAGATCATCTCACTCACCTTAGTGTCTGATTTAAGAAGAATAACCACTTAAAAAAGGATCGGAGAGTTCACCATTCCCTCGCTGGTTCTACCTTCGTCTTAAAGTCCAATATTATTCAACAAGAGAAAATACTTACATAGAATCTACAAAACTACAGTCGGTGAGAGCGACTACTTGGCCTTCTCCAGAAGGCAGAACTACTTGCAGAGTTCTTGCAATCTGATTGCTATAACTTTATATCGAACATGTGGATAGGACGATCTCTACCTAACCCAGAAAGTCTTCTGGAAGCCACGTCAAGAATCTTCGACGCCCCACAGATTTCTTTTCCCTCAAAAATACATTGGGGATGGATGTATCTTTCTGTTCCTGATGAAATGTGCAACTAGTTTGCTCGCCACCTTCTCATGTGTCTTTTCTGAGTAACTCATATCTCCCCAGCTTTGATTCCTAGAGAGATTGCAACATATAATCTTTCTCATGGATAGATGCAGCCCTGAGGAAGTGAAACAAAGGCTTGATTCCTTGACATCTCAAAGGGTGTGGGACCCGACGCATTCCTCAAGTTGTTACTTCGTTATTGCAGCGACTTGATTTGCACCCCATCTCGCGTTTGTCAAACTCAAAGTTTGCAGGAGGGGATTTTTCCCCATCGTCTTTAAAAACAAGCCTTTGTTGTCCAATCTATAGTGGATGGAAAAAGAAGGGAATCAGCTCATGCTATAGGCCCGAATCACTTTACGTCCCCTATCACGAAGATTGTTGGAGGCTAATTGTCCTTGAAAGCTCTAAAGCCCCCTGCATATCCTATCTTGATACCAAGGCAGCACGGGATTTACTAGCGGCCGGTTAACGTCAACAAACCTTGTCCAATATGAAGAATTCATGTTATCAGCATTCTCAAGTTTCGCTCAAGTGTCGATTGCAATCTAACCTGGACTGCGAGTAAGGCATTTTTTTGACAAGGTTTGTCACACTCTTTGGTCTCCAAACTTGGATTATTTGGACATATCTGAACCTTCTTTTTATCCTGGTTTAAGAGTTTACTTGACCGGAAGATTGTCTATAGTCAAGTTTGGTGTGGTTGGTTGTATTCTAATCCCCCTTTCTAGTCAAGTCTGGAGTGCCTCAGGGTTCGCTACTGGGGACCCTTATCTTTTCAAACCTATTTATAAATGACATTGGGGAAGTCATCGAAAGCAATTTTCTGATGTTTGCTTGACGATATCAAGCTGTTTAGTGTATTGAATTGCAATTGAGGATTAGTGCTAGTCTCCAGAGATCCCTTGATGGGGTCTCTTGATGGTTGTGATGAAAACTTTCATGCAACTAAATGCATAAGAAAAGCCTATTGTGATGTCTTTTCACAGGCGGTGATCGAATTTATACATGCCAATTATTACATATCAGGGCGACGAGGGATTGTCAGCGGGTGCAAGGTTGGTAAAGGATCTTGGCGTGCATTCAA
>NW_025786002.1:0-20877 GCF_021130785.1 Homalodisca vitripennis | reverse complement strand
GGTTAGGTTATGGGTTTATTTACCTCAAAAGAGATTTTCATAATTAAAGATCTCGGTGAACGTAGTAATTACTCGATTTTTTGGTATAACCTGTAACGATTGGCAACTGTCCGAGAAAAAATCTATTTCTTCCTTCACAATCCTTCCATCGTCAAAAACAAAATTTTCGTATCAACGTATTAAATTTCCTGAAACATGAAAGGCTAGCACTCTGAGTAAACCTGCTGAAATCATGCAGTCACATCTCACCTAAGATTGTCCGAGAAAGATCGTAACACAACATATAAATCCCTCTCATTGTGAGAAGGGCACAATGAGAGGATTGGATCCTCCTTCCTGAGATATTAAGAACTCAATCGCGCCCTATAATTATCCAGTAAACCCTTGGCTAAAGGTCTTTGAATCGCTCGTGTCCTTCGAAGATTGATGTTCAGCCCTCATGAATGTTATCAACATTGAACAACATTGGTTTTTGTCAAAGGGGCGCGTTTTCGAGACCACTTCAACAAACCTCTCATCTTTTCAAAATAAGTATATCCTCAAAAGCGTTTTTTCTAACTCACAACCCCAAGTTGATGCCTAATCTACACAGATTTCTTCGACAGCATTTGAATCGAGTTTAGTCACAAACCACCGTTGTTTGCTAAGCTCATGCAGCTAGTTGGTTGTCGGGTGGGGGCGCTCTTGAGTGTGCGCTTGGGATGTTATTCTACGGGAATGCCCGTTTTTCTTCGTCAGGTGCGAGTGGCGGGCTCACTGATCCCAACCTTTCCCAGCTGTTCTCTGGTGTAGCCTCAGGTATTTCCCTACTGGGGCCAGTGCTTAGTGTCACAATCTTCATTAATGTATCTGGTTTCCAATGTGTGGAGGTTCAAAATGTTCCTACCTTTTATTTGCTGATGACGCTAAAAATTTTTCTAAAGAAAATTTCATCTGTGGGAGGATTGTGGGTGTCCCTTTAAGTACCTACAGGAGAAGCTATTGAATTTGCTTGCAGAATGGTGCGATCGTTAATGATATGCTTCTGAACATCTTACCAAGTGCATCTATTGAGTGACCTTCTATCTAGGTCCGGATACTCCTATTCATTTATCATTAGTACCTTAATAATCAACTCCGCTGGCCACGTTAGTCTTCTAAAATAAAAAGGATCTGGGTGTCATACTCCTTGCTTCTCCGACCCTAAAGTTTGTCATGAGACACTATCAAATCACATTTACCAAAAAAGGCTAATGGCAGCACTCTATTTTATGTTATTATGGACCAGTCGTGAATATTTTTTTCTGTCCGAGCCTCTGAACATCCTCCTACGTCCACCTTGTTTCGACCCATACTTGAATAATTCTTCTACTGTCTGAAACCCTTAGCCTTGTTGGTCACATTTGATAGGCTATGAGAAACATACAGGAACCGTCTTACATTCGTTTGATTGGGCTGCGGCTGGGTTTTTGGAGTACCGTAGATGTGCCGATTGATGACCTTCGAGTTCAGTTATTAACTTTGGGAACCTCTCCCATTCAAGACGTAATAAGTTCATGATCTGCTTTTTCTTGAAGAAGTTGATCTGCCTCCTGTTATTGATGCACCTGATCTGCTCAGAATTTGCTGGACTTCCGGGCCTATCACGTCTTCTTACGCTCACCCCCAGCTGTTTGCAAAGCGAGCCACTACCAACCAGCACAGTACATGGTTCCACAGTGCTTTTCCCACGTTCTTCATAACGCCTGGCCAAAACAACCTCCCCAAGACATCCTGGAGTTCTTTGGTATGAGCTGTGATGCCTTCAAGAGAAGAGTTTTGATGGACTAGGCCTTGTCCATTGACTTGCATATACAGTCATAACTTTTCCTCCCCCCATTAATTCACTTGTTGTGTTGCTCTGTTTATTGTTATCTTTTTTCTGGTTGTTTTTTGTTTACACATTTATAAATTAACGGACTGTGCCTCTTGGTTTATATATTTACATTTTATTTGCCTTGGCATTTGATTGTTTTTATAGTTTTTTTTTTCCTCTGTTTGGTCACCTTATATATATTTTACTCCCTTGGTTATTCTTACTTAAAGTATTTTCCCCATTGTTTGTTTTTTTTTTTTTTTTTTTTTTTACTTTATATAGTTTCATTTTGCTACAGTTTAATTTATTTATTCTCTTTATTTATTTCATATGTCACGTCTTAGACAGTAATGTGCAATGCAATTTAAAGTTATATAATGCATTTAAGTAAAATATTTTGTATTTTTTTTCAGTGTTTTTATTATACCACTGAATCCAGTCATTAATGTTAATATTTTTTTTTTACTCTTGTTTATTTCATTTAAAGTTTATCTTTTATTGTTTGTTGATAATTGTATAAGTTTTATTTGCATTGTTATTATTTTTGTTCTGTTTTGTTTCTCCATAATTGTATCAACACAGCCTTACAGTAGTGTAATTAAGTTAATACTATAATCAACTAATTTATTATATACTATTCACTAAATCTTTTTAATATAATTTAATACTTTATTATTACATTAGTATTATACGTTAATTATGCCTAGATCTGATTTTCTGAGTCCAGTTTGCATGTTTTGGTTTGTGCCCTTTTTGTCTTTAAGTATGTTCTTTTAATATCATCTATTTTATAAGTTAAAATAAATGTAACAATTGGTCTCTTTTGACCGTTGGGAAAGGAAATAAAATAAATAAATTAAAGGCAGTTGCAACGACCTGACATTTTCTTCAGAGAGGGTGCCTTGTTTGGTGATCTGAGGACTGGTCCTGCCCTTGGCCCTTCGCTTGATCAACATCATAGTTCCTGGCCGGACTCGCTCCGCGGACTTCTTCTGTTTCTGCGTCCCCTCATGTTACTAACCATACCATGAATTGAACAGCGTCATCCCTCGTCTGCCACAGGCTTAGGAAATTTGGTCTCGCAGCGACACTATAATTTCATTCTAACTGAAACTAGCACCTCTAGTCTGAAGGAATTTTATTCCCCTATCCTTCAGAGCACCTGAACTTTCCGAAATCTATAACCAATCAGCGGCATTATAACTAGATTTCGGGTGTATTTCTCATTAACTAAGCTTATATCTGTCTTTAATTATGTTAATTGTATTGTATTTATTCTAATCGTCTCTTAGGGCTATTGTGTATTCGGCCATCTTCCTTGTTATTTACTTATTTAAATTGTTATGTATTTATCTAGACGCGTAGCCATGTTCAAGTTTGTCCTGCGTATTTTATAGTGGTTACTAGTATATGTTACAAATTTGTTAATTTTAAACATAAGTTCTATTTAGTGTTATCTTTTGTCTATCATTATGTTGTTATCAATTGTTTTTCGTTTCTCAGGGTTTTTTGGTGTCACTCATATATCTAGTTATGTTATTTTTCCATTCAGGATATCTAGCTTTTTACTTTAACAATTTTTGTTAATAGTTACTTAATTAGTGTTTTCGTTGTCCTATCTTAATTGTTGTAATCAAATTGTATTCGTTTCTGGTATTTTTAGTGTCCAGCTCCGTCCTATCCCTAGTTTAATGTTTATTTTTCCATTAAGTAATCGAGCTTTTTTACTATAACAATCTTGTTTAATCATATACCTTATTTATATATTTACTCCATACTTTAATTGTAGTCATGGAATTTTTTGGGCTTTTATTTTTATTATTGCAGGCAGCCTAGCCAAACTGTGGTTTAGTTTTTGTAATTGGCTGTATTGCCGTGTAAATAAATGAAATAAACTTATAACAAGAAATCAATCTTTAGTCTCAACTAATCAATGCAATGGGGCCTTATCCAAACGCAAAAGAGATTTGCCTTTAAACTCTTTCCACGCAATAAACATGGAAAATAATCGCGAGCAGGAATGTAATACTTCTCACCAGTCACTTACTTGTAAGTTAATGGGCTTACCTTTGGCGATTTTGGCCTCAGGGTAATACACCGCATCGAAGAGTAATGGGATTTGTCCCAAAACGGTACAGTAAAGAATTAATTAATCGGATCCACCGTACTTCAAACGTAATTAGATTAATTGAGTTGAACAATCCTATTGACTCTATATAAAATAAATAAAACCTTTAATACTTTCTTCCAAATTTTGTTCAATTTAAGATCAAGAACTCCTTAGAATCATATTTTACGCCACTGGGAAATATTGATGGGCCTCTACAATTCCTAAAATCGGACTTATTATAACGGTCACAAAATGAAGCCAATCTTTATGATGCCCAATTCTCTTACCGACACAAACTTTGTCAAGCATATCTGCTACTTATACCAGTTGCCCTCTTGTTTCCCACCACCCGTTTGGCTTGGAGTGAGTTCTATCATGTTAAGCTTAAATTTTAAAAGTTTTCTTCTAGGGTGTAATTTAATTTATAACGCCTAAGGTTAACATTAAAGTTACTCCACATTTTTTATAATAGAAGAAACGACAGACATAAAACATAGATTATTTTCCTTTACGTAATCAATTATTATTTATTTGAATATTAGGCTCGTGGTTCTTGCCTGAAATGGACAAATATAATATTCCTTTATGTTTTATCATCGTATTAATCTCAATTCCTCTATCTATATCCTCAGAAAACCATAAACACAATTGAATAATTAACTACCTTTCAAAAGAATAGTTCTTGTCTTTTAAATTCCAGAAATCAAAAAAGATTAAGAGGTAAATGAATTATTGCCGTTGCTGAAAGTAATTATGATACTTATTGATCCCTCCGTAGGAGACAAACCTTGTTACCCGATTAGTAGATGATGCTGAACTTGGCCTTAACACATTATCAGATATATCGTCTGCGATCGGGTGTCAGGATGAAACCTCAAACAAGATGAGCGGTGGCGGTTGTATTATTGTGGGGTTATTCATGACAGATTGGTCCTCTCAAGAGAATAGTGCATTCGTAGCTTGCCCTGTTGAGTGTGTGTGTTTTTGCATACGGTTAGATTTACGTGGATTTTTCTTATGTTATTCTAAGTGCTGTTTATCTTCCACCGCAGCATGCCAGGTCACAGCCAGTATGTGGACTTCTGTGTTGGCCTGTGAGGAGGCATTACTTTCTGAATCTGCAGGCACTATTCTTATAGGTTGGAGAGATTTCAATTTGCTCATAACAGGGACCTAGGACATGTTCGCATTGGATGCTGAGAGGCGGGATTACTTCACTTTCGGTCTGTAATTGGTTTTTTGTTTTAACACTCTTTCAACTTGACAACAGTTTAAATGGGGTTTAAGTAATGAGACCGGGAAGCTTGTGCTGGATCTTGTTATTCTCCTCATTTGAAGATATGTATCGGTTCGAGCCTGGCCATTATAGTGATCCGTATTGATAGCCTGTCGAGTTCCCCATCATCCTCCTGTTGGGAGAACATTGAAGTATGTGTGGCAAATAGGGCAATATGAAAACAAGAAAGTACAGTTAAATAAGTATGATTTCAAAAAAGGATGCAACATGGTAGAAGCGGAGTTCTTTCAAGACTTGCAGCTCTGCTGGGGCAGTACCCCTAATTTTTAGGATTGGATTGTGAAGATATTGAGTATTCCTTTTACACAGCTTTTGTACTATGCTCTGAGTTTCCCTAATTAAATCTCAGACTCCAACTGAAAGGTTTAGTGGAAATCTTGCCTTTGCCCTGATTGGTTCTCCCAGGAATTGAGGAGACTGGTTTCTGTTGAAGAGGAAGCTTCATAGTCAGTATAAGGCCTACTACGTTCTGATATGAATAATTTTACACGGAATTTAGTCGCGTGAGATGGGCAGTGTAAAGGAACTGTTGTCACTCTGCTATCAGCTGTATATTGAGCGGGTGGAAGGAGCTATGGAGGACCAAATGATTAAGGCTTTTCTGGGCTCACATAAATCATACTAATACTGCTATGGATTTAAATGCTTGGATGTGTTTCCCAATGAGGTAAAGGAATCCTGCTGAAGCGGAGACTCTCAGGACATCGTGAGTGTAACTTCTCTTAGCCGCATCACTTTTCTTTCAGTGTTTTTTACACCACTGCCAGCCACTAGGAGAACCACCTTTCTCTTATACGTTTCTTGTCGGCTGAGCTGTATTTTTTTTTTGACATCTTTTCCGCCCTTATTTTCTAGATTACTTCTTTAGCGTTCTTGTATCCTTATCGGATCTTCAGCCTTCCGTACCTACTATCTTTCTTATAGCGCCACTTACATGACGTTTGTCTTTTACTTCCTATGGAAGGGGGACTGCTTAGACTATCGGTGTTCTTTCACTGGAGTTTCTCTGCTTGCCTCTTTTTGGACGAAAGTTTGAAAAGAATCCTGCTCCTTCTCCTGGATGTTTTAATAAGGGCCGGCCGGCCCTGATGAACAGTATTTGACCCTCGTATTATTGAAGTGAACTTTGCAGTTTTGCATTTCTTTGCTCCCCACTTGACTTTAATACTTCAACCGATTTTTGCACTTGTGGTATCTTTCCTCAATGTCTGAAGACAAGGCTTTATTACACCCATATTTTCACAGAGTGGAGCTGTCTCCCGATATAAATAAAAATTTCATGGCCAATTTCTATAACAATCAACATTGGGCTAAGGTGTTTAGAATCTTTTGGGTTCTTTGCTAGATCTATCCTTTTTTCTCTTAAGAGTCACATATCTAGGGCCCAGCAATGGCTTCTGGTAGTGGAAGATCAGCTTTAACAAATCTGGTAATTATATCAGGATGATATTTAATCTATACAGCCTTATTGCAAGAGGTCATCAAGTTGAACAGTATATATATCGACTTCCGCTAAGGGCTTTTGAACAGGATGAGCCCATGTTAACATCTCTTGGTCTTAAGCTTTAGCAATATGGGTTGTCCGGCTGGACCCATGCTGCGGTGGTTTGAAACGCTATGTTAGTGGTTCGTCACCTACTCGAAGGTCAGATATAATGGGGGCATACCCTCTCGGGGTCCTTCCCTGTGCATTTCTTGGAGTCCTCCTCAGGGTTTTCTCGACTTGGTTGGGGCCCTGTATTTGTTTAACCAATATTTATAGAACGAATATTGACTTATGTTATCCAAAAAACATGCTCACAAAATATTAATATATTGTGCAGATGATGCTAAGAATATATAAATGAAGTAGCCTCAGAACTTGATTGGCGAGAGTTGCTCCAGGATGATTTGAAATAACCGTATCTATTGTGTGTTTCGTGAGAATGAAATCGGAATTATGAAATGTAACTCTAAGATGTGCAGATAAACTATCCTTCTCTCGAAGAACTGTACACCTCTGAATCTCTCAATTTTTCTCTTGGAGAAGAGCCCACTTACAAGATCTTTCTGTGGTCAAGGATCCTTGGAGATTTACAATGGACATCCTACATTGAGTCCTCGAACATTCATTTAGAGGACTGCATTAAGGTATAAAAGGAAGGCAAGTTCGGCCCTTGGATTTATTATCAGAGTTAAGGAGCGTTAAGGACACTTTATATTCATCTAGTTTCCAACGCTCCATCCTGGAGTACATGTTTCTCCCTGTCTGGTCCACCATATCAACTAGGCCACAGTTGATCTTCTTTGAGAGGGTGATTTCAGAGAAAATTTCTTCGGGTTCATTAGGTGTACAACTTGGATTGTCGTTATGGCGGATGTTCCTCTTTTTGGATTGACCCTAGACGCCACCATCTTGGACTTCAATCCGTTGGATTTCAGACGTAAAGTCCTGTGATCTAATGGCTCCTAACAGGGGATCATCTCAGTCCGACTGTGGATCGTCAACTGATCCTGCTATGGGAGAATCGAGACATTCGTGCGCCACGCAGTCTCTTAGAACCTAGGACAACATTTTTGAAAGAAGATTACTTGTCCAAACCAAATATTCTTTTCTTTCTTCAGTACCATACCACGTCCTTCCACCTGTCCTGGTGTGGGAAGCATGCCATTCTTAGTTTGACTTTGATGTTTATTTTTTCCGCTATGTCTGCTGAGTGATGAGCTATATTTAGAGCAGTGCAACTCCAGGGAAACTCAGTGGCTTTGTGAGCCTAGGCATAGTCTGCTGCAGTAACTTATTGCATGTTGTATTTATTTATGTAGTAATTGTATGGTTTGTTATGATTTTTTTTTGTACTATAATTGTCGCTCGACCCTAAATTTTGTATATCTTGTAATTATTATCTGACTAGCATGTTATCCCTGTTTACACTTTAATCATGGTTCCTGCACCTTATAAAATGAATTAAGTTTTTTGTATGAAGCTGCGAATACTATGCATTGTGGTTGTAAGTATTGTGAGCTTTATATTGTGTGGTTAATTATTCGTGTTGTAATGACAGTAACATACTTTTACCTACGTGTTATGATCATTGGCAATATTTTGTTACAAGCCATCGTAGTATTTGTCTATTGGTCCTATAAGCTCTTTTTGCTAAGGTCATTATTCATAAAATATATATTGGGTATCATTTTTTTGCTATTTATGTGTAGCAGTATTATAGTATATAGAAAGTCCAGTTTTGACATGTATTGGCTTGACTCCACTTAAGCTTTGTAAGTAGTACAGTTGTTGGTTTGAGTGGATGTTTGCATGTTTGAGCTTGTACATCTTTGTAACTGGAGTTTGGAATTTAGCCGTCCTTTGTAGAATTAAATATTTGTAATATTGTTGTAATATTGGACCTTGACCGTTGGAAGTTGAAACCGAAATATGTTAAGTCTCTCAAGAACATATATATATAATATTTAATCATTTTGACTAATTTGTGTTAATAATATTGATTCATACCTTGTTGAGCAATGTGTATGTTACAGGTTAACTCCATACTTTTAAATCATACATAAATTATTCTTTTTATACTGAATATAATATGTATGTTCATTCTATGATGTTGGCTAGCAAGTATAAATTACTGTATATTGTAAAATGGTGGTTAACCGTATAAAGTGTATGAATAGAAGTAATATGAAAATAAATTAATACCTTTTAAATTAACAATATCTATGAGTGTTTCCGTTTCCTAAAAACAATTACAAAATGTGATTACAGACTCCGATTGGAGTTCTAAGGATGTCCTAGAATTTCCGTTTTAAAAAACTGGGGGGGATATTAATGGATATAAGGAGTACCGATATGTAAGAAAGAAATCCAAGTTTCCATTGCCGAGAAATCACTAGATTAAACGGAAGTCATCCTCGTTAAAAGTTAAGATTGTTTTGTGAACCGCAACTCTGCAGCTCTTCTAATTCTGTGGTAACACACTGTCAGAGGGGAACAAGTGACGAGCTGTTTTACCCCTTTCAAAACTATCGTCAGGAGAAATATTTAGACAGAACAACTTGTCTCCGATGGGTCTCATTTAAATTTCATCACAGAATGCTATGTAAACATATTTCCTTGATTGGTGGGGAAGAATAAGAACCTTATTGTGAATATGTTAATTTATTTAGAAATTATATATATAGATATAGTATATATAATTATATAGTATAATATATATATATATATAAATATGTATAAGTCATGATCAGATATGTATCGTTTATGTTTATATTATTTATATTACTGTAAATTATAGCTTAATTACTGATTTTGATTAAATAGTATAATACAATATTATTAAAAAAATTAAATATCTCTCACACTACATGTTTTATGTTGGTGTCATTAATGAATGCGCATGTAAATGTCAATTCTGAATTTAACTAAAACAATTTGAATATTTTTAAGAAGTAAAAGCGAATATATTTTAAACATAATATATTTAACTTACATAAAGCAACTCTCAGAGGTACCAATTATAATTTAATTTTGAATAGAAGTTTAAGCATAGCGATTTATATTGCAAAATTTTAAATTTTTTAGGGACCTTAAGAAATAGATCTAAACATGTGTATCTGTATTTTATTTTATTTCATTATGTTTAATATTAAAGATAAAACAATGGTACGTATTATATTAGTATGAGAGGATAATGATGACTTTGCTTCGCGGACTATAGTTACCGTATTTTACTCATCTTCTTATAAAAATGGCCGCTTGCATCGAACGCCAATTTCGTAGGCTTTTTCATCGTGTATAAAGCAGCATCTGGGTTTCGAGTGAACTCTGTATTTTTCAAAACGCCCATGTTGAGAATTTATTATTTTCCTCGATTAGGGAAATATATATACATATCACAATAATCTGATAGAATGCCCTACTTTCTGTACAAAATTCAAATACAAGATGGTTTTTGTAACAGTCTTTACATTTTTTTTTAGTAAAAAAGTTAGCTTCGAATATTTTTGTCGTAGTTTTATGCTACTTAACAGTAGTACAAGATCCAATTCATTGTTAATAGCTTGAATATTTTGCTAAACTGTACATTTAAAAGATTTATACTTATTGTTTACATTAAGTAATAAATTTCGTTGATCTGAATGTTTTTGTAACTTATGATCCAAGAGCGCGTTGCCAAGAAAAGGATATTAAAAGTAAGAAGGTGTTTGAGCTACTAAACACAAGAAACTTACAATCAAACTCTATTCCCTTGTAAGACTAATAAATAGTAAACAAATTTAAAATAGTGGGTGTAAATTAATTAAACCTTATATTTTTTTCTTTCTAGAAAGACACACCATTTTCTCAAAGAAATGAGTTTACTCACATCCACAATATTTAAACTCAGTTATGTGCATTTAAAATTGTTTCGACACGGAATTCAATCTATCAAAAGTTAGATTCGCACATATAGTTTATTAAATTTATTAATATCCTGCTTACATCGGTTGTTTGTCTCTAATTGTAAACATCCATGAACAACATATTTTAATGCATCTCCCTAATAGTTTTTGTCATGCATACCTAAAATATTCAATAACTTTATGATAGTTTAGTGTAATACAGGTTGCCACTTTTATCAAGCTGCAATAGAAATAATAAAGGTAAATCAACTTTCTTAAAAGCAGTTGAGATTTGACATCTAGAAGAAGTTCCCAATGTAATATATTACAAGTTAAATTACGTTCTAGGTAAAACACAACTCTTATTGGTGGGTTTTAAATCAAGTTGCTTTCTATAACTAAATAAGCAATGGTCCATTTACTGTTAGAAAAGGTATTTATTATCACTAATTTATTTAAGTTTATTTTGGTAATTATGTTATTAATTTTTTTAACTGTTTCAGCATGTAAATTTGTTGTATAGGATATTTTAGTGGATAAACTTTTAATTGTCAAGTAGAAATATTTCTTTTCTCGCCGATTAGAATTTATAACAGGTTTGTGTTGTGGTTTGTATTGGTGTAAGTAATTAGTGTAATGTGATTTAATTATTAAAATTTAAAATGCTTAAATAAAAAGTTTATATGCTTGTCTTTCTATATAATTAAATACACATTTCCAGATTTTCCGCCTCGTGCTTATTATTTGAGCTGGAAAGTAGTGGTACTATAAGGGAAAATAAAGTGAGAATATGGACAGGATGTGAATGTGGAAGCAGGTGACCTGTATAATGATGGAGAAAAAGTTCTGGTAGGACGAGTTGGTTTGGAAACCGCATCCAGTCCGCTCCAATGGGAAAGCCGGCGTTTCGAGGCATGACTAGTGAATATAATATTCGTTGTCTGCTAGTCCATAGGTTGTAATGTTCTATTTGTACATTTTATATCCAAAAGAAGAGCAAAATATTTTATTGGCTATGATTAATCTCTGGCCGTATTAAGTGTATGTAACAAAATTTTGTAAAACTATGTGCATCATGCTAATTAATTACTGCTGAGTGTAAGCGAAACCTCTCTCGACAAGGTTAAAATAAATGTCTATCCTATCCGTATCATGTAGTAATATGAAAAAATGGAAAGAGTTCAATAAATTATAATATTGATTCTAACAGTTAACGAAAAAAACAAATTTCTATATACACTGTTACTATTCTGTGGTACAGCGAGGATCATGAAATAGCAACTCTGCTTTCCCCTGAAGCTCCAGATGTTTTTTGCGCAAAGGTCGAGAACGGACAATATTTCTAGGACATAAAAATTGGCATATATATAGTATATACCAAAATATATATACTATAGCAAATCCCTCTATGACATATATATATATATATATACTATATATATATAGTATAATATATATCCTATAGTATATATTTAATATTATATATAGTAATTACTTTGACGTTTAATGACAAAGTATATAGTATATTAATAATAACATTATTTCTAAGTGAGGATTGGCCCCCCCAAAAATTTTTTATCTAAAGTTTTTTGGATGCAAAATGATATTTATATTTTATAAGTTAGGTTAGGAGTTGTATTGAGACACCATCCCAACAGTATAAGCCAGCCGACAGCATCGGTGTTTGAGAATAAAAGAGTGCCACAGAAGACTTCTAAGACCATCTTGAATTTCTTTGGTTTCGGTTGGTGACTCATCATATATCAACTTTGGTGGTTTCCAGCACTTATTGAAAGAGTTTTATACTACATCAGAACAAGAATTCCTATGGATTACCTTCTCGATATCCAAAATCCAAGGCAATTTCCCTAGCCTACATACACACGCAATTTTAAATTTAAATCTATTTTATGTAGCCTTTCTGTAAATATTCGACGTAGGAATATAAATTATTACTTTTCTACCGATGCCCCGGTGTTTTTTTAATTTTTTTCTGGTCTGGAGGATGTATTTTGATTTGAACATAAAAATTTAACTGAATCTTTTGTCCCGTGCGGTCCTAGGCCTTGCTGGTAAGTAACTACTAGAGTACAGTGATGTATAGTAAATTTAAATAAAGGCCATAGCTTATGACTTTACTGCAGTACCAATAAATTAATCAGAATACAAGAGCACACTTATCAAGCCCAAATCAGTATAGTAAAAATATACTTGAAATGAGGTAAGGCTATTTACGCAAACCATCAATTAACGGTACACGGTATGCCTGCGGAACTCACGAGTAAACGTAAGGAAATATACCTAGTATCCACTGACCACATAAGTGATAGCGTGGAATAAGTTTATCTGCATTGAATATATTCTTTGAGTCACTCGGGGCTGCCCCCAGTAAATTAGTAAATGAGGAAATCTTGGACAGTTCAATCTAGTGGATATCCTCAAATTCTTGTCTATTAACTTTTTTTCGCTTAAACTAATAAAAAATTTCCAGTTCAATAGGAATAACAACAAAAGTCTTTTAAGCAGCTACTGAAGGGATTAATGTATGCGAGGTATACACACGTAAATCTTAAATTTTAATAGAGATTTTACATTTTTAGACAACTATTTTGAAATGCATAGCCTTAGCTTTTAGCAACAGTGGGAACGTTTTTAAAACCCAATATTTCAATCTCAAGGAAGCAAGACATCATTGCTAAAAATGTGAATGTATTTAATGATTACGTATGAATTTAACCAATAATCACTGGTTTCATGAACTACTAAATAAAGCTCCAGCCAGCATACCCATGAAGAACTTTTGTTCACAAAACGAGGGAGATTAGTACTAAGAAGCGGTAATCCTTCACTGCGTAACCAGAACAAAGTTTACTCTCCAGAACTTTGGCAAACCCCGACTTGTACAAATGCGCACTTCTAAAAATAGGAAATGAAGAGGTTTTATTTTCTAACTCATCTATTTAGCTGACTGTTACACGCTTGTGGAACAAGATCATTCTTTTACTTCAATAGAGTAAATTATTGGTTCCAATTCTTGTGACTTCCCCCCCCCCCCCCCCCCGCCCCCCCCAAAAAATCTGTGTTTTTTTTAGGTTGATACAACGAGATAATATAGCAGAGAACATTGGTCCGATTGAATGATATTTCATACAATCTATTAATATACAATTATCAAAAATCTAAAGTTCAACTAGTGATATAAGCATCAAGGTATAAAAAATAACCTTCTTCCACAATTTTACATTTTCCTAAAGTCCAATTAAAAGCGCAAACAATCATCGTCGAAAAACTTCTTGTTAGGCGATATTGTGGTTTAACCTGGTACTATTTATTTTTGCTTTATAGATCGAGTTTAAAATCAATATAAATTAGAAATTATTTCATGAGAAGTTTATTTTTTCTTTTAGATAAAGATGCAAGAGAACTCCTAGTTCATGAAAACATCTATAACTACATGAGGAGACAG
This sequence comes from Homalodisca vitripennis, assembly GCF_021130785.1. NCBI lineage: Eukaryota > Metazoa > Arthropoda > Insecta > Hemiptera > Cicadellidae > Homalodisca > Homalodisca vitripennis. The sequence goes on along the minus strand of NW_025786002.1, from coordinate 6,800 downwards.
TTATAAATTTGGCTCTTCTCAAAGTATTTTTATCAGGGAGGCAGGCTCTTTTGTGTTATCGGAAAAGTAAATGTTTGGTAAGCGTAAATGTTGATTACATTTCTTGTAACTACGATCATTTTCTTGATTAAAGCGTTCCGTTCGTTGTATCTAATTAATCTTCTTTTTCCGGAAATTCCGAGTAAAAAGTTAAACGCGTCTCTTTGTAAAACCTCCAGCACTTTTAAAATTTTCTTCATTTCGATTCCTGATGGATCATTGCGTCCAAGTTTTTACGATAATGGTCAGAGAATAAATTATTCTTTTATTTTTACGGTCTCTCCAATGATTAATCTGAATAAGGGTCTATCGATTGTGCTTACTTGACTCATATGACAATAAAATGCTGGTGCCATCATCAGATTTGAAAATTATGTAATCACTGATGTCAGTTTCTACTCTTGCTAACTTAAAACTTATAGTTTTTCTAAACTAAACTAATTATTTGTGAATTCCCATTACAAATAATAATTTATGTATGAACTGGCGCCACTTCTTCAACACATTGAGTTTCAAAACATCTATGTGTGAATTTACTAGAAGTCCTCTTAAGATGCCTCACTTTAATTCACTGCAAGTACTTTATAACTTGTTTATAAATCCAGTTGCAAAATCGCAATCGTGTTAACAACAGATTTTTTTATTGTAGTATTACTAATGTGGTGGTTCTTTTTATTAATACCGATAATATGCTCTCTAATGCCTATGAGTTTGGTTGTAATACATTATTTATATTAGATTTAAAAATAATAAATAGATGATCGTATACTTTTTTCATTATAAATACTTGAATTAGTAACAAGAGAAAAGCTAAACAACTGTTTAAGACATTATTCAATCTATACTATGTACATTAAATGGGTATTATCAAGACCATTGCCATGTACATTAGGCTTATAATAATAGTATAAGGCAAAAGAAAATAGAGTAATTGAAGATAAATTTTAATCATTAATGAATCAGTGAGCATTGATAGTAGGAAAAAATCCCAGTTAAACACACTTTTAAGGGAGAGACAATAAAAACTATTAGTAAACCAAACTATAGCATTAAAAAGCTAAAATTAACAGTTTACTACCAATTTGTCTATTTATACACCCTCATTAATAAAATATTGTAGAAGTGTTTGTTGTATATATTTCAGTGTTTTACTATTAGACGCAAATTAAACTTTTTGAAAATTTTTACTTTTGAATTTGAACAGTGGGAAAAGTGACAAAACTTTTCAAAACCTCGGTTTCTTCAAATTAAAAGCAAATATTTGGTTAAAATTTATGAAAATATTCCAATTTTAGATTAAGAAGTTAAAATGAGTATATTTTGTGTTGGGTTAATTTTATCAGTATTATCTAATCATTATGTGTTTCTGGTTATCAGTTGTTGTACACTACTCTAATATGTATTCATAAAAGATATTGAATTCAGCGGGAAAATGATGTTTGATTTTAGGAACATCATTAATTTTAACCGTTCTAATTCCAAGCCTTTTATTTGGAAGGATTACTTCGGCAACTTGTGCACACTTTCAAAATACTGGTACTTTTTCATACCTTCAATGATTGGACCTATTCCCCTTTAAACTGCAAAACAATTCAAGGGTTTTTCTATATTTATGATTTTGAAAGATTCCTTGGTTCGTACACTCTGACAATTTTTTAAAAGTAGGCAACTACTGTTTAAAACAAAGTATATCTCGGATTTGAAAAGGTTTACAGTGAACTTTAGTTTCCAGTTATGGCGATCCCTACAATTTTATCATATTGGCTCAGTGAAGTAAACTGTCGTGGCGACGAATGACTTAATGACGCCAAAACACGGCCTTGGGTAATAAAGCTGTGTCCTTAAGTTGGAAAGAAAACCTTAATTTCATACAACTGCTTCACGAGATGTAAAGTTCAATACCTCACCACTATCTGGTTTCGATTTTGCCCTGCGGACGCGGAGCTAAAAACGTAACTGAAAACTTCTTCAATTCAGGCATTTTTATATACTAATTCAACATGGGAACACACATCACTGGAACCTTTCTTTTGGCTAGTCCCGTCATGGTAGGTACGTATTTTCGTATTTTTAAGATTCACAAATATGTGGACTGCTGAATAAGTACACATAGTTTTCTTTTTAGTAATTAAGGAAGAAGTCATATTAAATTGTTTAACTAAAATCAGGCTATTTTATAAATGAACATGCATTATTTTGCATGTAAGGCCATCCACTAGTTAAGTAACCCTGATAGACAGTTTAGATTTTTTTTGGGATATGATTCGATGTGCTCATTCAACTTAATCAAATCTTGATTAGAAATTCCAGTATATCTTTCATGTCTTCCTCTCATAGACGATAAATCACTTTAATATTGACTGCATCTTTCGATACTTCAGGCATTCGTTAAAATATTTATATTATATATTCGTTAAAATAATGAAAACTCCTAAAACGATATACGTAATAGCGCAATAGCATAAAACTTTTAAAACCTAACAACATAGACACTATCTATTCAGAGTATATTAGCATTGAGCTACAAAGATGCACTATAGTGGCCAAATATGTAGTATTTTATTATTGAGATTAAACAGGAAAAAATACAGGAATGTTTTCTTTCTTAATGTCAGTCTAGTGTAAGACCGCTTGCTATGACATTATACTGTGGTGGAATGTTTTCATTATTTAGCACAGTTGATGGTTCTAAGTCAGAAAAACAAAATAGTCATTTCAAGTCACTATATAAAAAATTGGTAACGTTTTCATTTTTATTCTTACCGATTTATTTGTTTATATACTGCCTGTGCAGCTAAACTTTTTACTTAATTTTGTATTAAATAATGTATAGTAATTACGAGTTTGATCAGGTAATAGTTAGGTTTTTGTCGTAAAATCTTTATAGTGTTTATATCAATTACGTCCCTAATATAAATCTAAAAATGTTCTATATTTGACTTTACATTTATTATCTTGCACATGTTTACAATTTTTTATTTTATTTTTAATGATCATATACTGGCTAGTGTTATTAAATTAACAATCTATTTTAGATTAGGTGACGATTAATACATTCCACTATTGAAAACGTTTTAATAATCATTTTGGTTCATTAAACCGGATGTTGATAGATAAATATCGATGTTTCAACGTTTTTGTAGTATTTATTATATAAAAATAAAAAAAGAGAAACTCAAATAGTTATACCTACAAGCTTAAGAGTGTTCATTGTGAGCTCCATTCGTCACAAGGCACACACCAAGTCGATAGCCCTGTTCTTCCCAAACTTTGATCAATGGAACAGGATTGAAGAAGCTGGTGTTTACAATCGCTCCAGGCACACTGATCAAAGTTTGGAAAGAACTGGGCTATGGACTTAATGTGTGCCGTGTGACATATGGAGTTAACATTAACAGTAAGCTTTTAGGTATATCTGTTGCTATATACGATGCTCTTTAATTTTATGTATTAATTATAAATTTTGTTATATGTTAAATACTACAAAATTGTTAAAATCCGACGTTTATTTATAAACACCCTTAATAATATTACTTTTAAATCATAAGGCCTAAAATTATTAGTTTTTAATGATGTTGATGTGAATTCAATAATTATTGTTGTATCGTAATACATGTTTTTTATCCTAAGCACTTGTGCTTATTAGTGCAAATGAAATAGGATATTGTTAAAGTAGCTTCAAATATTATAAATGTTATTGTAAAGATATTTAGTAATTAGTAAAGATTATTTCCAAGAACGTTGAAGATCTGAAATAATGTTAAAAATATGCTAACTGAAATTTCTTATGTATTTGTAGATATTAGATTAGTCCTATCAGTCATAAAAGTTTTTGCACAAAACATGAACAAATTTCACTATACTATGCCGATTACTGGTTGGGTGAGCTATTATATACACAGGTTCACTCACAGTTATTCTGTCAATTATTCCTCACATGAATAATTACACACCAGCTCTTTTTCAGAAGCTGATTTAAAGTGAAATAAAATATAATGTCATTATTATAGTACCAATAAGTGTATAAAATATAGGGTAGTCTTGAATACTCCCTTTTTCTCTTATTTTGTGTTTTGGTTTGTTACAATGTTTGAAGAACAATAAATAAAACTAAATTAAAACCAATGTTAAAGAACTTCAGTTTGTTTGTTGAAGTATTCAACTTTACAAACACTGATAATCTATCTCTAGTATTGGATAAATTTCTCTATAGAAGTTTAGTTTCAGAACTTGGCTCTAATCCTTCCTTGCAAATGAGCAACTTAGAATGGAGATAGCGTTTTAATTCCTGTCATTTATATCAGTTGTTTATGGGGAGTGGACTTAAAGACGACAACCTGAAAAGGCGAACTTTCCTTTTTACCTGATTACTTTAATAATAAGTTAGTGGAAAGTTTAAAAATATAGATAGAAAATATAAAAAAAAAAAAAAAAATGGGGGGGGGGAACAGTTTATCAAGTCCTTTCATTATATATAACATCCAAAGTGATTAATTTATTACATTCCTGTGTATATCTTTGTAAAAGTAAATGATTTTTAAATAATGTTGTATTTTATTGTGAGTATAAATGTAGTGCTTCATCATGTGGTTATAGATTAATAGGTTAAACTTTTATACAATCAGTCGGTTTATCATACCAGTTCAATATTTAAGAATTAAAAACTATGACATTTTTACCAAATATATATAGTCTTACACAGTTTTGTAATTGACTACATAATTTTTTAATAATGACAATCAAATTCTTGGTCAATTATCAATACAACTTACATTTTTCCCACACTTACAATAACATTAATCAGTAACATTGAGGTAACACACATATCGTTCTCTCTACTTCTTGTTTCTTACTGACAGAATCATAAATAAATACATATGAATACAATAACAGGTATAATTCTTAACTAATATCTACATACAAACCCTCTAACACCTTCACCGAGCGCCAGACGTCAGGACCTTCTCCAGACTACACATATCTTCGCTATCTGTTTGAGAATTATTGTCGTTACTAACTGTGAGACGATTCTTAATAATAAGTGTTTGTCATAGGGAATGGATTTAGACCTTACAACACCACAGATGCACTATATAAATGATTTATCGATTCACAACAGCCATATTCCTAGGGAATCTCCACAAAATATGCGAGCCAAAGTGAGTCCATTTTTCTTCATCTCGACCATAAAATAAAACAGTATGAAATGACAACGTGGAAACTTCACAACAATGAAATATGTTGTTCTACATAAATGGGGGTTTTCTTTTCAAGTTTAATAAAAAGATTAGATTTAGTGTAATTTCTGAATGATGTGCTTCTTTCTCCTCCGAAATTATTAGACCCGACACTAAGGAACGGTAGAGCAATAGATGTCTTATCTACACTTAACGATTAGCCATTCGTGTTTGACGGCGAGAATTCTCACGCGAATAAAGGGCAAACCATGTCCCCACAAGTAGGTTACGTTATGAGTATATAAAACCTCGTTTGCTCCCACCTAGTGCTTAGGAGAAGTCTCGAGCCTTAAAACATCGTAGTGCACTCAATTTGTGGCACCTGATGAGACATTGAGTATACCTCTACATCTAGATTACACTTAACATTTTGTAGTGTCCTTGGATGTCCAAAACAAAACAATGTGAGGGAGTTTTCATTTCCGAGCTTCTTCAGTCGCCGACTGTTTTTGGATCTGTTCAGACGAACATGATTCCAGGCAGATAAAGTATGTTACAAGCGTCAGATCTCCAACGATGCACTAAGAGGAAGGTGAACGCATAGCTACACTCAGTACTCAACATTGAATAAATCCTTCGGACTAGGAGGAGCTAATGGATATAGTTTATTGTAATTGCAAAAGTTCACAATTTCCGCTTTAACTGAATTTTCAGTGTAGATAAGTTTAAAGGGGGGGGGGGGGGGGGGGGTGGGGGGGGGGGGGGGGATTAATGACTTAAGTTCGTGTCAATTTTAATTACGTAATAGTTATTATTATAGTATGAGTATAGTAGTATCGCCCTATATATTACAGCTTTAAACGTTGAATTCATGGTTTCAGATGAATGCAACATAATATAGTTAATAATAAAAAAATAATAAAAATACTAGTTTTATATATTAGTATAATTGCTGTATACATAACAGTTAAATCACCCTTTATAAAAACAGGATTAAACAGCTCTCCTAATTATTGACACCATATACTGCAATAACATACATTTGAACAATCGTAAATCAAAAATATATGTAAACCATTCTGAATGATGCCAACAAATTACAGAAACCAAACTTATTATATTTATAGATATACAATCTCATACTGCGTATAAATTTTGTAATTCAATTTATTTGTTTAAGAATACCTCATATATATATATATATATATATACTATTATATACTATATAAAATCATATATATTTAGGAGCGGGAATGAGGTGGCGGGTCCCAATATAATATATATTAGAGATATATATATTATAGTATAAATATAATGAGGGGACATAAATAAACATATTCTGAATATCGTAATCAACCCAAATTTATTATCATTCAGATACATGAAAAGTATTTAACATTACTAAGGAAATAACTAATGTAAGCAAATGCAAATTAATGGGGGTGCAATACTCTATGTTATATTTTCCATTACAATAATTTATTTATTTGAGGGTTAGATTTAAATGATACTATCAAGTACTAATGTATTCCTCATATTTGTATTAATAAGTTTAATTGTTTAATAGTAGAACTATGAGATTTG
>NW_025786001.1:0-19132 GCF_021130785.1 Homalodisca vitripennis | reverse complement strand
TTTTTAACTCTCATATCATTTCCTCAATGTTCTTGACGGTGACAAACGCTCTATGCAATTCAATTTTTTTTTTTTTTTGTGCTTGTAATGATTAGTAAAGTGTAACAGCGGGTTTTTTAAACCAATGCCAATTGTGTTTATTTGAAAAGAAAAACATTCGTTTTTAAGTAATGTAAATGTTTTGGCAAAAAACGTTATTTTAAATAGTTGTAAATAAAATTATAAAAAAAAAAAGGCAAATTTGAAAATCTATGAATTCAAAAAAAATTTTAAAGAAAAAATGGAATGAATTGAAAGGGAAACTTTTGAAATAGTTACACATTAACTTTAATAAAAGGTAAGGTTTTTCGGACGGGAGTTTAAAACTTCGCTTTGAAAACCCCGTTAGATTTAAAATCCCAAAACCCAAATTTTAATTTACCTAGGTGTTTCTTTGCACGTGAAAAAATTAAGGCACGCTAACATTGTATTTTTTTGAAGACCCCAGCGGGGAATTTAGGGGGCATTATTTGCTTTGGGCCATCATTGGATTCCGATTCGGGGCCTTATTTAAGAAAAGATACTTAAAAGTAGTAATAACCACTTTAGGGCCTGTAAAGAAAGCTGCTCTTTACATGATCAGTAAAGGGACATACCACTGACTTTTTTTAGGACCTCAGTTCTTAAGAATCAATGTTCTTTTACTGTTTTACAATTTAAAAACTACAAATTTACTTTGATTTCAGTCTTTTCCCCCCATCTGTCTGCCAGAATCTAACCTTTGGTTCTTCCCCCCTGGTGGAGAATCCTTGATATTGGGGGGTGGGGAAAACGGCTCAAGTATTTAAATTTTTTTTAATTTTCAGACTTCCATTACTGCTTTCGTTAAACCCCTTTTATTGTTCATTTATGTAATCCTGGGAAAAAACTAAGTGTTATAATACATTTAAGTTTTTGAAAATAATTTATAATCAAATTTACTATTTTTAATTTGATTTATGTGTCATTTTGGCACAAGCTCTTCCATTTTCCTTGTCTAAAAAAAAAAAAACAAAAACGTTTTTTTGGTATTATTGGGACCCCCACTATATTTGGAAAACTGTGTCTTAAGGGATCCTATAAAACTGCTTATTAGAAAAAAAAGGGGATGTATTTGACTTACTGTAAAAATTATTTTTAAATCACGATCGGCTTTTGTTTTCCGTGCCCCCAAATGAAACATGTTGGCTAGAAACCGCTCTCCCCCTACCTCTTAAAAAGGCTATACATTAAACTAAGTTTAATTATGTTATCAAAAAGTATTTACCTGCAATACTCAAGAAAAAGAAAACCCTTTCGAGCGCCACATAGTCTGAGCGGAATATAAGTACTATCTCGAGGAATTTTTTTTTTTGCGCCAGGGTGTAGGGCCCCCGAAGCCCGCACTGATGAACGGGGGTCATTTTTTATAGCATTTCGCGCCCCCATGTTGGACGATTGAAGGGGAAAGGTTTTTGATCTGGAGTAAATGAGGTCGGGAAAGTACCGGTGGAAATTCCCCATGGCCATTAGGGCCCTAAAATAGTGGCTTTTCGGATAATACCGAAGTACCTTCAACATTACGCTAGTTTTATTCTTATAAAATGCGATTTATAAAAACAGCAATAACATAAGCAAAAATTTATTATGTTTTCAATTATACTCTGCAATATAATGTAAAACAGTATAAGGGGACAACCACAATATTAAACTGTAATATTTTGTTCATTAAAACATATTGCTCTACACCCATAATACTCAATGTTATTAAACCTTACACTGTAAAAAATAATCATTGTACCAACTTTTTAGGAAAGTCGGAGTAATATTATTGTGTGCTTCACACGCAGTCGACTATGTTAAATATTTTACGTAAAAACGTGTATAAATAAAAAATAATCCACCACAAAACTTTTTAAAAGTAAAAGTAAAAGTACTGTGATTAAAATTTAATTGAATTTAAAGAAAAAATTGCACTTTTATTCACATCCCCACCATAATTGACAAAACAATTACGTCACTTTCCATAAGGCTTCAAAAAGTTCCCATGGGGTTAAAAAATTTGTGGTAGTTATTTTTATTATTAATTGCAAGGTAAAATAAGGAAGGTATTGAATAATAAATATAATTTTTGTATCTCCTATTATTGATTATTTTTCAAAACGAGAACAGGAAAGAACTGAAGTGTAAGGAAAATTAACAAAAATATAACTATATTGTACGACCTTACTAATGTGCGGAAATTAGGAAATTGTGTGAAGGACCGAGGCATTTGAAAGTATTATAACGATATACTACAACACAGTAGGTATTAAAGCTAAACTTCATCACTTGGTAAAATGATAAAAGAATTTGAAACTTGTATTATATATTGCATTCCGAAAAGCCTAAATTTACACACAATACAAAATAAATTATAGAATGTGCGAAGTAGTTGTAACAATAATAAAACTAGCCACATGACATATTATTTAATCTACTATTAAAAAAAGTGGCTAACAACAAGGCCGAGACAAGAATGCGATTATTTAGATTTCTATTGTAATAAAAGCCTATTCCACTATTTAATTATTGATTTAATTACTGCAAGTAATGTAAAAATCCGTTTAAATAAAAGTAACGAAGAGATTGCCATCAAACATAGTAGAGTGGGTTATAATGAGTGTGTCCTAAGGATGTAATTTTGGTAAGATGACAATCCGCTAGTCAGATTTACCGTAAAATAAAATAACTCAAAAAATGTGAGTTATGAAACTTTATTTTTAAAAATAAAACCTTTTGGAATAGCCTTTTGTATAAGTAATTAAAAAAGGCTTTTGGCTTATACCAAAACAGCTACATTACTCTTACCTTACTAGAACAAACATAAGTTTAATGACACTACCATACGAAACAAATACAAACACAGTAAGTATGAAAAAATCACTCTGTACCTTGAAAAGTTTCTGGTTGAAAATGTGAAAAAACATTCTTGCACGTGTTTTTTCATATTGTTTTTGGTACAAAATCACACTTTTATATCAGCTTGTAACGTTCCATTTGCATTTTAAATTGTTTTAGTAAGACGTACTAGAATTTAGTTTCAGTAAAAAATTTAGTTAGTTTCTATACTGTTATTGATTACATTTGCTTTTACTTACCCTAAAAAAAAACAATATTTATTCTCATTTGGTTTTATAAAAGTAAATTAATTATTTATAGAAGCTGAAGTGTTTACGTTTAACAATAATATAAATATAAAACTAAACTCTAAAATCGTCACTTAAGTCTATTCCTAATCATTTATTGAACAGCTTGTTAGTACAGTTAAGCTCATGCTTGGTAAAAAACTCAATATCAGCGGTCAAATTAAATTCATATGGCTATTCATTTTTTACGTACTTACAGTTCTTGTTTGTTGAATTACTCCATATAGCATGATTTATCCTATTCGCCATATTTATGAATGTTTAAATTTATTTTATTGATATCTGTGTTTACAATTTACACTCATTTTGTTTTCTTTCCTTAATACTTATTAACACTTTCATATTGTATGGCTATTTTGATGTTTTATGAGTGTATTTACGTTATCGCAAGTCTAAAAACAACTGATACAAATCCCGATAACGAAATGTGTTATAAAAACGAATATGACAAAGATTATTACTAGTTAGTTAGTTCAGTATCGGCAGATAGAGTCAGAGTGTGAGGAGACGATAGCGGAGTTTTTTTCATATTAATGAAAATTGTGTGGGACCTCAATTACAGCATCACGGTTTAAAGGAAACCGAAAATTGATACCCCTTTAGAGTAGTTTTAGTTTGTTTGTGCAAAAGACGCTAAAAAGAATGTAGAGAAACCCTCTGATAAAGAACTATTCCTAATTGCCACGCCCTGGCCGCTCGCCTTTTCTTTTTCCAGTTTAAAAAAAACATTTCGCTCTTCAACGTGTTATGTAGATGCGTTCCAGACCTATAACCTTTATTAAATCTGTGGCCTGGACTAGATTGTTTTAAAAAGTAAAATATCAAATATTACGGATGTTTTTGTTTTAACCTTTTTTTTATTTTTAACGAAACAGCCCGGGCAGGAACGGACAGCTTGTAAGGACAGGCAAGAACTTCCAAGTGCTGTTTTACCTAAATCCACAGCTAGATTGTTGTATTGTCGTCTGTTGTCTTGATAATAACCACCGTACCCACTGACACTCCCAGTATTATTGCAAGCCACAGACGTACAACCACAAACGAAAGTGGTGTCAAAGTCTGAAGAAAATTATCAAATTGAAAAAATTAATGATGGTTTTTAATATTTCTTAACCACCTTTTCATATAGTACTAACCACCTAAAACCTAATACTGGCTGGACAACCCTTATTGTTTAATGAAAAATTACTCATCATTGATTTTAAGAAGATAGAAGAATTATGTTGCTTCATACAATGCAAATTTTAGATCTCTAGCTCATGAAAAATGTAATTTTGTTTTGGCATTAGGTTAACACACAATAAAAAACAATATTATGATCATATAAGTTGGTTTTTGACTTGTCACAGAAAACCCACGAGTGCTGTTGATTGTTACTCATCTTCAAGGAAGCTCCGCGTAGATATCACCAGACAAAAACAACTGATTCAAACGCTTACAGACGTTCCATACAACCGTAATAGACGATGGAGTCATCTGTGCCATCTCTCCCATAGGTCAAGATGCTTGTCAAGTAAGTTTTCAATCTGATGAACCAATTAACTATATATAAACTATCTGCTATTTATGGTGTCCTAACAAACATTTTGCTAAACTGAAATTTACTTTCATTATTCAGCTTAATTGTTATTATTAAATGACGTAAGTTTTTAATCATAACGGTCATGAACCAATTTACTGTTATGATGTACGCACTATCTGCTATTTAATCCTAATACACTTTTTGTTTAAGGAAGGATTGACTTTTATTTCTCAGCTTAACTGTCATTAATTCATAGCTCCATGAGTTAAATATCACAATTTTATTTAATTTTACTTTTCTTAAATCTCAAAACTAACCAGTTAGTAAGTTCAATGTAATGTTGAGTATTTTTAGGTTAAAGAATTGTTATTAATGTTAATCCTTAAAATAGTCGTAAAGAAAAATGAATTCATAAACAGAACCAACGTTGCTTATCCAAAGACCTTGACAAGGATAGCATAAGATGGCTATACATCTTACCAGCTGTCGTTAGTATATACTGTAATAATTTAACAAACTAACTAGTCTAACTATCGAGAAAGGTTTACTAAATCGTAAAATCATATAATGACACATACAGTATAATGAAATACAAGAGTACACATTGTCTATCTGTGTTTCCAGGGGGATTCAGGAGGTCCTCTGATGTTAACCTCGTTGGTAGGTGGTAGCTTCAACTTCTACCTCCTAGGAGTGGTGTCACATGGATACAAGTGTGCAGAGCCTGGGTAATCCTGGCATTTATTCTAAAGTTGTGTTTTACATGGACTGGATCAAAGAAGAATACTGACTTGATCCAAATGGACCATTTAAAGTAAATCCATCCCATGGTAATTAAAATGCTGTAATCCAATAATAAGGAAGTGGAAAAGTAATTTGATAATAGATGTGAGTTATTTAAACTGTAAAAAATTAATAAAAAATCCAAGCAATACAGAGAATAAAATATTAAAAAACACACACCACATCAAAACACGACCCACACACACACACACTCACAACTCACACAACACACACCACACCACAACACACCACACACACTGCATATATATATATACTATATATAAATATATATATAATATATTAATGTAATGAAAGTAAACTAAAAACCATTTGGTATGAATTAAAACATTTTTATTACATTACACGTGTTTCGGTTTTTAAGCCATCAATCAGTGTACATTAAGCTCTAAATTAAATAAATAAATAATGAACAATTAGATATAACATATGTGGACCTTTTAAACCATAATGTTAAATTTAATTGGATTTGTCTATAATTTTTTTCCAGATTAAGTAATTTAAAAAATGTTATGAGGATACTTGTATGTATATAATTTAGATAAATATGGTTAATTCTTCTTTTGTGTTTAATTTCTCTATCCTTTCCTTTTCGATATCTAAAATATTTTTCATGTTCTTTTCAATATTTTGTGTAGTTATTGGTCTTAGTCATCAATAAGGTTGTTCCATGCAAAATTTCATTGTTATTGTAGACGCATGGTTATTTGTTTTATATAAGCTTGTATCGGTGTTCTTTTAAAAAACCTTTTATTAAAATTTCTAGTCTCCAGTTTTGCCACCAATAATAATCAGCTTTCCTCTCAGTCACTACAAGTTAAATTTTATATACTCACAGATTGTTTGTATAATTCCTGTTTGTCATCATTTTTGGGTTCACTTTGGTTATTAAATAAGTTTTAAATGTATTATAGTACTTCTTGTTTGGTGACTGTATGGAGGAATTTTTTGAACTTTGAAAGGATTTTTCGAACAGCTTTGTTCTAAATTTAGTATCTGAATGGTACACATAAATATTTCCTGAATTTCAGTAGTATTATGATTAGGTAGTATTATTGGTTGGTATTTTATTATTTTTTTCTTGTTTTTTTTCTTAAATCATTGTTGTCTACAATTTGGGGATTGATATCCATTTTTGACAGCTATGAGGAGTATTTTATTTATTTTTTATTTTTCATATTCATCACTCATTGGTGATATTATAACATTTCCTGTATTAAACCAGTTGAGTGAAATCTGCTTAAATTTGTATTTCCAAAGGATGGTTAGAGAATGAATTGGTATTAGAAAGATCTGTTTTTGGGGTTGTTTTTCCTTTCATATAAACTATCAAATGAGTGATTTTCCATCTAAGATTTGAGAAAATACCTTATAATCAAGAAAGTTAGATTTAGACTCTTTTGGATTTCTATCCTAGAAGAAAATTTATTTGTTGGTGTGATATAGAATTGAGAAAATCGTTAAAAAGTATTCCTGATCCTGCTGTGCTGCTTCTGTTCTGCCGTGGTTCCATAATATCTCCCACTTGAAAAGAACATAATATAGTCATCTCACATATCTAAAACCAATAAATTATTTTTGTAGTCTTTAAAAATGGATTAGTGTCACTCATTATTTTGTATCTTTTCTAAATGTTGCAAATATATATTTTATACTATATATAGTATAGTTATATATATATATATTACTATCAATATATATATATATAATTAAAAATTTGCAAGAAGGGCGTGTGAAAGAGGAGATTCCCCATTTGCCGAACTCCCATCATTCTTGTTTGTAAGAAAAGTCCTTAAATTGGTACTGAAACATAATTTTTGATTAACCAGTTCATATATATAATATAGTGAATCTTAAAGGGGTTTTCAGGGAGAACTATTTCAAAGACATTGGAAAATATAAATTTATTTACAAAATTGGCCATAGAACAGGCCTATAAAATCATAGTAGTAAAAAGTTCCCCTACAGAACACGAACTTTTTAGAAAGGCTATCTAAAACTTGAATTAAATTCTATATATAACTTAAAGTGCCATAACCATGTATTCGCCCACTATTTTTCGATAACATTCCATATATGGTTTATAGGATAGCATCCATACGATTTTCAGTAAGCACTTGAACTATTTTTCTTTCTATCAGCTACTGTAAATATACACGACAATATAACCGTCCCACAGTGTCTAAGGAAAAAATAAATTCAACAACATCTCCAATTTTCGTTTAATTAATTAAAATCAACAATATTAATTAATAATTGGTTGCCTTGTTTAGCCAAACACTATATCGAAATAATTTAAAAAGTTTTTGATACTTTTGTTATGCTTTTATTCTATAAACATAAAGAAATTAATAATATTGGTTAAATTAGACATATGAGTTTGCTGCCATAATACAATTTTTATACAGAACAGTTCATGACATTTAAAAGGATCTTTCCAATTTATGTAACACATCTTCAAAGACCGAGATAGGATTTTTGCTGTTTAAAAACTTATAAAATATATCTTATTTAGTATGATAGGTCACAAAAAACTTCCTGTAATAAGAAATAAGCGATTACAGATTTCACTTTAAGCAAAAACTTTCCTTTTGCAATTTTCATTTTTCAACTGGTCTGGCTTTTCTTCTCATTGCCGTAATCAAGAAAATTACCTATTCCGTCATACCTAATTTGGATTAAGTAGTCTAGTAATTGGTCTGGTAATTGTTTTCTAGATCTAATGAAAGTGCAGTAAGTTTCTATAAGAAAATCCAACAAATCGGCTCCACATCCAATACTAGTAATACAATTGTATTAATTATGGCCTTTGTACTTCAAATGAAACATCCTTGCTTTCCATCTCATCTTTTACACATAATCTTTTCCATCACATCCAATAACCAAAACAATGGTTTTTATACCATTTCATTAAACAATTCTATTAGTATTAACAAATTGTTGAAGATATCCTGACAACTGCATTACTGTACCAGCACCTAAACCAAAGTGAGAATACCCGTTTTCCACTGTATTGGGGATACTCGATGTTCAGTACTTATTTCTTAATTAACGGCTGGTGTTTGTTACTGGCCCGAGATGACGTCACCGACTTCGCAGCCCCTTCTCCAACCCCTTCAAGATAAGCAGACGCGCGGCTCTTTATTCTCTCCGCAGGCGGCGTACTGGACACACGCTGCTGCCCGCATTCCACCCCAATACCTGAACAGTTTCACGTTTTTACAGCTCTATTTTGTTTTTATGTATTTCAAGTCAATATAGTTTACTTTATTTACCCTCTCGGAGTGAATCATTCCCCTTGTTGTCCACCGCTCCTCCATCTACAAGACCTACACAAGACTTCTGGTGATCCTGGACTCCCCGCTGCCCCTGGCCGAGGGACCTCGACGACCCCCGTATCTAATAAACGTTCGACCTCTCCCCCAAGGTACATCACGACCATCACAGATCGTTTTTTATTTCGGCTATACACGCGGGTTTGACGGCTCCTTCCGTCCTAAAGACCGTACATTTTGGTCCTTCGATGCCGGATCAGCTGAGCGGTCCCTATATCGAACGCTTCAGTTTCATATGCAAAAAATCAAATGTCCCACTAAAGTTTTATACATTTATATTTGAGTCTTCAAATCAAAACTCAACCGCCTCATGAATACAAACCTGATTAGCATTAAAAATAATAAATTTAGCATTTAAGTAAGTTTTCCGTGATACCCTGACACTATAGAGCCAGAACAGCTACAGGTTACAGAACCTTGCTTAGCTCTGCAGGCTTTATAATGTTTATTGATTTGCGCATGCTTATATCCGGCGCCCAGCTCGATCACTATCCTGATTGTCGCTCAATGACTGATCGAGTGTAGTATTTCTGCTTGACCGCCGACAGGACGCTCTTAATCTATTTTGATAGCAACTTAATCTGTCTAGCCTGTTTCTATTTATAAACCTAATTAAGTTTTCTAGATCCACTGAGGGGAATCATTCTTATTTGGCAATTTAATCACACTCAATCTAATCTTATTTCTTGGTGTCAATGTTTTTTGTTTTGAAGATTACTTGTTATATATGTTTTTGTCCAAAGGTTTACCTAAATTAGTTTTGTAAGCCGGTATAATTTAGAGTAAATAAGCGATTTATGTCTTCTGTAGGGCTTAGATGGTTATTTTTCATATTTTGTTATCTAATTTAGTCCGTTTAAAAATATATGGACGTTCTACTAAATACTTAGAATCAATGCTTTGACGTATTCCGTGAAAAAGAGGGGAGAAAGAGAAGGAGGAAAGGTCCTATTTTCCAAAAAGTGTTTGACAGCTGTGTTTTGATTTAATCAAGGAACTTCCAGGTTGAAATGAAACTAATGAGTTTTTGACGCCTAGCGTATTTTTCAAATTTAAATGTCTTTGTAACTCAGACTATTGAAAAAGCCACTTTCCAGAACCAGATGGAATTAATCTTAATCTTGAATTAGATGACCCTCAAAGGACACTGTAGATACTAGTTCCGCCTTTCAAAGCAGTTTTATTACCATGTTATAAACTATAAATGTAAAGCACACCCATATGATGTTTATTGTAGCTACTAAGACTAAAACTGTCCGATGTAGAATTTCTCTCACCAAACCTCACTTGTAAAACCTAAGCAGCTTCCGCAAATAGATATAAAAGTAAGTGTTGGTGGGACAGTTAGGAGCAGTTTAGTAATAAATTCCTTTCAAGATCTCTCGCAAAGTATGAATAAATTTTAATTCGACAATACCTTCCATAGTGGCCCCCTATTGAAAAGATTATTTAGTTATTTAAAATAAGCTTAACCTGGGAAAGGCCCCTGCCTCTGTGCATTGTTGAAGCACTCATTAGTACCCCTTTGATCCAGCTAACTAACAAACTACACTCTAGCCCTATGACTCACATCTAGTGTGAACGCTCTACGTTCACTAAACTCCTACCGCCTCCTCCTAGCTAAGTTTTTTATATCTTAATAAAAATACTTGATCAACAAACCTGTTAAAGACCCACCTAGTCCCTAAGTAGCCTTAAGACAGATCGGTAGATGTGTTTCACATAAAATGTTCAAGCATTGAAAAGTCCTAAATATCAGTGACTGTTGTCTGGTTTTATGCTCTTGCAAACTAGCTTTGAACGCCTCTTGAGACAATAATTACTAGAAACAGCGTTTTGAACTAGGAAGTGAAATCCAAACAAACAGTTTTCCTATATTGGAAGAACCTTAATTGGAGTTTCTCTTCGCCGCTTTTTTTCAGTTGTACTGTACCGTCTATGAACTCTACCACGTGGGGAAGAAACACACAAAGCTAGTGTAGTAGTTTACCGTGCGAAGAGACCACCCGCACCCCTTCCCCGCAAGGCGTTGTTCTCAGCTCAACACGGTGCTTCACATTCAGAGAAGACTAACTCGTCGCCTTGTCGCCCTGCCTCTCAGTGTCCTATGTGTAAAAATAACCATCAACTTTACCGCTGTGACCAGTTTATTGCTTTGCCCTTACATGAACGTTATAATTCTGTGCGCTCATTTAAACGATGTTTTTTCATTGTCTTGGGTCACACCATGTGTCTGCGTGTACTTCAAATGCGAGTTGTAGATTTTGTAAAAGTAAGAAAACATCACTCTCTACTCCATGACAAGCGGGTCTCCACTCCGCCGCCCGTCCACTCAGACGCACCTCACTCTCACATCTCTACACCTGCGTCACCCCCCTCAGTAGTCGCGCTTCCGCCGCCGCGCCTACACCTCAGACAACCGCACCCGTTCAAAACACTGTCCTGTCAGTCTCAGCGAACTAACACAAGAAATGTTGCTTTGTTAGGCACCGCTCAAGTACTCATTCAAGACGATTTAGGTCATTGGCAAACGTGCAGAGCTGTCATTGACGGAGGTAGTCAAATCAACTTTGTCACCTCAATCATTAGCTTCAGACTTTACGACTACCTATCAAAAGGTGTAATGTTTAACATTTTCAGGCATTGGTCAAACAATGTGGCATAAACACAAAAGGCCTCGTTACTTGCAACATAGCCTCTCGCTACAACAGCGACGTCCAACTACAGTTGGATGCAGTTATCATTTCTAAGATAGCATCTAATCTTCCTACAGCCCCCGCTTTCAGAATCTCTAAGGCAGAGATTCAATTCTTTGATTCTAGCAGACCTGATTTTAATCATCCTGCTAAAGTTGACATTCACTTTGGAGCTCAAGCTTTCACAGACATGCTTACCAATGAACTTTCCATCATCAAAGGGCAGCCTACCGCGCTGCACACAATATTTGGTTGGGTTTCTCATGGGTGATGTCCCCATGGAATCACCTTCTCACCAACGAAACTCTCTCTTTGTTTCATCGTCTCTAAGCACTGATCGTCTCCTTGAACAATTCTGGGAAATGGAAGAAATCAATTTTTCCAAAAACCCTCAGTCCCGCTGATCAGTTCTGTGAAGATCATTATCAAATCAACCATCTCTAGAGACGAAACCGGACGATATGTAGCCTCATTACCCTTTCAAAAATGGCGTCCCTCTGACCTAGGCTCCACATCGAGAAATAGCTCTTCGCAAGTATCTCCAACAGGAAAGACGGCTTGAAAGAAAGCCGGGAAATCTGGCTCATTATTCAGACAATTTACAAAACTATGTTGACCTAGGTCACATGTGTCTCGCCCCTCAGCCCTCTCCATATGTCCTCACACATCACGGAGTTGTAAAAGAATCATCTTCATCTTCACCTCTCCGAGTTGTCTTTAACGCCTCTGAAGTAAGTGACACGAATCAGTCTCTTAATAAATTGCTGTTGACTGGACCCAAGCTCCAAGCCGACATCGGAACTGTTTATCTCTATATTTCGATTGCAACCCCATCGCTCTGACATGCGATATAAAAACAAATGTATCGAGCCATAAAAGTTGCTCCTTCTGACCGCAAATACCAACATTTGTTTTTGGCGTTCTGACCCTTCTGGCCCTGTCCAAGAATGGGAACTTCAACGATTAACTTTTGGTCTCTCATCAAGCCCTTTCATCGCCCTTCGAACTTTGAAGCAACTAGTTCTCGACGAAGGTCCTAACTACCCCATTGCTGCAGAAGTGCTAAACTCGTCCTGCTACATCGATGACATCGTCTGTGGTGCCTTCGGAACACGCAGCCCTTCAATTGTTTGATGAACTCAATCAACTCTGCGTATCTGGTGGTTTCGAACTTCACAAATGGGCTAGTTCAAGTGTTTCCGTTCTCAACACCCATCCCTTCTGACCACAGAGAAAGACCACATCCCCTTGGATCCATTCACTCCATCAAAGTACTAGGACTTGAATGGACCCTTCCACGGATTGTTTTCACTACGCTATTGCCCCTGTAAAATAAAACTCCGACCAAACGAAATGTCTTATCTCAAGTTGCCCGAGTGTATGATGTCAACGGTTTCATCAGTCCAGTTTATCTTCACACTAATAACACCTTGGCTTCAGCAAATATGGGTTGGAAAACTAGACTGGGACGATCCACTCCCTCAAAAACATCTACACATTGTTTTGGGATTAAATTTGTTCAAAGAACTTTCCACTTATGTCCACAAATAAATGATCCCCTCGCCTAATATCCTCAGTACGTACATATCCGTCCCAACTCATAGGTTTTTTCAGAACTCTTCTCAGAAAGGCATGCTAGCTCGGTATTGTATCTAAGATGTCGCAATGTTGAAAAACAAAAAACTACCGGATGTTAGTCTATTTGCATTCTAAAAACCAAAGTTTTTGCTCCACTCCAAACCCACTAAAATCGCCCCCAATACCCCGCTTGTGGAATTGATGCTCCAAGAAGACGTTGCACCTCTCCCAAGCTGGTCAACACAGCATAAACCAGAAGCTTATCACCAAACTACAAGATGATCAGATATCTTTTTATTCACCAGAGCCTCCAATGAATTGGTTCATTGGTTGGATAAGGAAAAAAGAAACACCTCCTCCGCACCTTCTAGAAACTTTCGGTCTCAAACCGAGTTTGTAAAGTAATCGGAAAACACGTCCATTGATGTTATTGGCGTCACAATTTTCAGGAGACAACATCAATCCCGCAGCAGATTGTGGCACTCATGAGGTCTGATTGCCCTCCCTGGCTTACTTGATTCACCCGCATTTGGGTGGCATGGCCCCCTCTTTTCTAACTAAAATGAAATTTCCTCTTGGAGCCTGTATCACCTGGAAAAAGCTCCCTCTGATAGTAATTGAGAATCAATGAAAACACCATTTAGCAAACTACACTAACACAACTAACGTTATACCACCCAAACGAATCTGTAACCAGTGGAATAAATCGATTTTTCCTTACACGTCACTAAACTAACAGAAAATGCAATGAGTTTTATGTAACATAAGATTCATGTCATAACATCCGAATCCAGACAGTCTGCTAAAACGTTTTGGCCCTTTAATCTGTAAATGAACGAAACCGAAGCACCTTTCTCAATGTTGTAAAAACTCGGTTTCAAAAGCAACTACTATTCTCCAAGAAATAAAAGCAGTCATATCAAGGAAAGCGCATGCTCTCCTTCGTCTAAGAAAACTCACATACCCAATTTTTAACATCTGATACCCTCATGGTGGGGGGTTAGACTGAATGTTTTCTATCCTCCTTGCCCTGAGTCTTCGAAGCACCCTGCTGTTTTTGATTCCTTTCTCAAAGTCACATCGCAACTCTATTGTGTGATCACTATCAATCACCTGTACTCTCTTCCAATGGTGGTCCCACAAAATAGTTCAATCTCTTTATTCAACGACCGCTTAAACTGGATTCCTGGATGCGAGAAGAAATCTCACTCCGAAAACCGCATTTTTTCGATGTCTCACACTTGCTTCTAGAAAATGAAAATGCAAAACCCACACAAAAAACCACCTAATGGCCCAAAGGACTTGCCCACCCCTCCTCGCTTCTAAGCTAAAGGACGCGATGCTTCACCAAACGTTGGATTGGAATTTTGCTGGTCCCCTTTCTTGTTAAAGAAAAGTACTAGAAGAAACGCAAAACATTGTCTAAATGCATACCATTGCTCTTTTTGTATGCATGACAGTCTCAAGGCTGTTCAATCTAGAACTAGTCCCACCCTCTCTCAATACTGAATTCTTGTACTACGCCAGCAATCGACCGATTTTAATTGCTGAGAAGATGGGTTTATGCCGCAACATTATATTCTGATCTAAGGCCCGCAACTTCATTGGCTGCCTGCTCGTCAGCTTCAAGAAGTTTATTCTCTACTCACAAGAACTCCACGCCACCTGATCTCAAGAACCCACTTAGTCCAAGAAAACGAAATCCATTGGAAACTTCCAAATCCACCCTGTGCTCCATGACCGAACTTTGGTGGTCTCTGGGAAGCTGCAGTGAAGTCTACCAAAGCATCATCTGATAGTAGAAATAATTACAAAAACCACCACTATCACATTCAGAAGGAATTTATCGACACTTCTTATATGCCGCATTGAATGCCTGTTCTGAACTCCACGGCCGCCTCTTGCGGCACTTCCGATCATCACCTGATACGACGACTTTCAACTACTTGAACTCCAGGCCATTTCCTTTCCTCACTGAGAGATATCTTCTGCTGTCCACGTTCCAGAAAGAAGGACCATCACTCTCCGAGCCAACTCCAATCTTCTATCTCGTTGGGCAACAAGTGTCTCCCGCGCCACTCACTCAACACTTTCTGGAAGAGCTGGAATGAAAAGGAACTACCGTCCACTCCCTTCGCAAATCCAACGCCCATAAATGGGACTGAACAAAACTACAAAATGTAAAGGAAATTGAACCTATAACTATTTAATGTACTCTTTGGAAAAAAAAAAAAAAAAAAACAAATAGTGGACCCTCTAACTTGGCCCCCTAGGTAAGGATTATCAAAGTGTTACCATAGCTCCTGACAAACATTGACTTTCGTGTGGTCCAAGTGGAAAAACCTTTCGTCAGGTATTGTAACCCGGTCCCCTGTAAATAATGTTGGTTTGTTTTTCCTAATGATTTAAGCATAATCTCCTTAGTGTACATATAAACTCCATTATTCTATTCCATATTTAGCTTTTAATTTATAATAAACTGAACCTCAGCGTATGTTTCAACGACGAATGGTAAATTTTTCTTCAATCATAACGTATTTTTCATATTCTTACTTGGGTCAAAAAGATGTCCTTTTTTTGGGGGGGGGGGGAATGTTCAGTTACTTATTTCTTAATTAACGGCTGGTGTTGTTTACTGGCCCGAGATGACGTCACCGACTCGCAGCCCCTTCTCCAACACCTTCAAGATAAGCAGACGCGGCTCTTTATTCTCTTCCGCAGGCGGCGTACTGGACACACGCTGCTGCCCGCATTCCACCCCAATACCTGAACAGTTTCACGTTTATACAGCTCTATTTTGTTTTTATGTATTTCAAGTCAATATAGTTACTTTATTTACCCTCTCGGAGTGAATCATTCCCCTTGTTGTCCACCGCTCTCCATCTACAAGACCTACACAAGACTTCTGGTGATCCTGGACTCCCCGCTGCCCTGGCCGAGGACCTCGACGACCCCGTTCTACGAGATTCCCCCAAGGTACATCACCAGTCGTTTTTTTATTTCGGCCTATACCGCGGTTACGGCTCTTCCTCAAAGACCGTACACTCGATATAATATGAAACAATACGTTTATAGCTTCAAAACTATCAAAAACAGCCATCTAAACAACTGAAATAACAGTTTGATCGAGATGCCCTGTATATGAAACACTGTCATTAGGTAATTCCAGAAGTGCCAAATCACAAAGTCCCACATATGGACAAAAACTTTTTAAAGCTGTAGAAAACATTCAGCTATGGGTATGAGTATTTCCAGCACTGTTGATGAAATAATTTCTTCAATCACAAATGTAATTTTAATATATTATTAAAATATGTTTTAGACAGCCATGTTTGGAAAGTTTCATTTAATTGCAAACTCATATTTTTCCCTGATCTAAATGTAATTGGTTGGCAAAGGATTTTTCATCTCATTTATTACATTTAAACTTCTTTGACAAACGTCCCTCTTTCCTAGATTAACATTTTACTTATACTTCTTTGCAATATATATAAACCTTTTTCAGCTCTACACTGTTTTGATTTTGCCGAAAAATCCTCTGAGAATAGGAGAAGAAAGGAATATTTTTTTATTTAAAATAAAATCTATATAATCTCTCCTACTAATTCCCTCGAAGATATTTGAAACATTGCCTTTTAAACGGTGAGCCATTGATTACTGAAATAAATTTGACTAAAGAATTTGGATTAGGATATAAAAATTTAGAGTGTATCGATGTGGCTTCAGAGAGCTTAATTTTGTTAACTCTACACAGCTTGTATATTTTAGAGACTTAATTTTAACTGTCAATTTCAGTGTTTATTGACACAAGGTGCGTATATATTCCACGTACAAGACAAGAGATCGGGAGTGTTATCACATATGTAAATCCCGGTCAGTGATAGACTAGGAGAGGTTCAAGTGCAAGTATCACTCTGGTCTTTAATAAGACTAGATGGACTAGTGGTCAGCTTCCTCAACACAGGCTTGCATGGAACTGTTTCCAGTCAGTATTTACATCTGTGATAGACTGGGAGAGGTTCAAGTGCAAGTATCACTCTGGTCTTTAATAAGACTAGATGGACTAGTGGTCAGCTTCCTCAGACACAGGCTTGCATGGAACTGTTCCAGTCATTATTTAACATCTGTGATAGACTGGGAGAGGTTCAAGTGCAAGTATCACTATGGTCTTTAATAAGACTAGATGGACTAGTGGTCAGGCTTCCTCAGACACAGGCTTGCATGGAACTGTTCCAGTCAGTATTTACATCTGTGATAGACTGGGAGAGGTTCAAGTGCAAGTATCACTCTGGTCTTTAATAAGACTAGATTGGACTGGTGGTCAGCTTCCTCAGACACAGGCTTGCATGGAACTGTTGCAGTCAGTATTTACATCTGTGATAGACTGGGAAGGAGGTTCAAGTGCAAGTATCACTCTGGTCTTTAATAAGACTAGATGGACTGGTAGTCAGCTTTCTCATACACAGGCTTGCATGGAAGTGTTGCAGTCAGTATTTACATCTGTGATAGACTGGGAAGAGGTTCAAGTGCAAGTATCACTCTGGTCTTTAATAAGACTAGATGGACTAGTGGTCCGCTTTCTCATACACAGGCTTGCATGGAACTGTTGCAGTCAGTATTTACATCTGTGATAGACTGGGAGAGGTTCAAGTGCAAGTATCACTCTGGTCTTTAATAAGACTAGATGGACTGGTGGTCAGCTTCCTCAGACACAGGCTTGCATGGAACTGTTGCAAGTCAGTATTTACATCTGTGATAGACTGAGATAGGTTCAAGTGCAAGTATCACTCTGTCTTTAATAAGACTAGATACACTAGTGGTCCGCTTTCTCATACACAGGCTTGCATGGAATTGTTCCAGTCAGTATTTACATCTGTGATAGACTGAGAGAGGTTCAAGTGCAAGTATCACTCTGGTCTTTAATAAGACTAGATAGACTAGTGGTCCGCTTCTCATACACAGGCTTGCATGGAACTGTTGCAGTCAGTATTTACATCTGTGATAGACTGAGAGAGGTTCAAGTGCAAGTATCATTATCGCATTATTATCGCATAATTTAACTACACTTCAATTTTATAAAGTATTGACAGGGATGAACACATTAAAATTTGAAATCCTTTTGGCAACAGAAGTTCTTTGGGATGTAATGAAATACCTATAAATATAATAAAGCTAGGTCAATTTGAATTAGTTGGTCCACTGAGCTACAGTATATATACATAATTAATTTCCGGAATTTTCCCAGATTAACCGGAAATTTGTAAAGTAATAGCAATTTTTAAAAATGGAATGTTGAACCCGTAATATGTTATAGAGTGGGACAGCGAAGTAGATTATTTAAAATCTAAAATTTCTTCTGGTATATACACTTTGGAAAATTACTAGTTCATGTAACATTAATGCTCTAAATATTTTTTTTTATTTTTCATTTATTCAGTCGCATATAGCATATTGTATAACTATTTACGGTAGTATTACCGTAACAATGCTCTTATATCAGAAACAAGCTATTCGAAACTAATGCTGAATGTGGAATAGAGAAAGTCAATAAAATACCACTTTTAGAAACTACAGGTTAAATAAAGTAAATAAGTCTCAAAACCTCTCTGTTTTACTAAAGGATACGATACATAAAAAATCTGAACTTTGGAGATACATCAACAACTACCAAACACAAGGCACCCAAGAAGTTTATAGCTGTTAGAAAAAACCTGAGATTTGAATTTATTTAAAAATGAAATCTAATTATCTCCAATGGGCATAAATTAATTATTTTACAACTCTACGGCGGACATAAATCTTATTAAATGTCAAAACAATAATTAAAAAAAGCAAAGTAAAAGCAAAATTCATGGTAGCGAAACCTTTTTAATCTGTAAACGTGATTTATCAATACAATAGTAAAAGGTACTTAATATAAGTCATATATTTAGTACACTGTATTTTAAAATTGTGGTCGAAGATTAACATATATAGTCTAATGTATCGTTAATTTAATTATTTCATGTTTAAAAT
>NW_025786000.1:0-22071 GCF_021130785.1 Homalodisca vitripennis | reverse complement strand
TTGTATAGTTAGAACGATTTTTTAAAATTCTTTTAATATTTTTTCAATTGGAATATAATCGATTTCATTTCGGTTTTTCACTGTTTTTTGATCCATAAGCAACATTTGGGAAAAAAGTGTAAAAAATTTTTCAGATTCTTTGTGTAAATGTTCGGTATGATTTTCAAAACGGGGTTTCCCAACGAGATTGCAGTGCACTTCAATTACATCGAACGGCCCCTAAATTTTGGCTTTTTTTTTTCCCTAAATATACCTGTTTTGGGCTCAATAGTTTTTTTGAACAAACCCTAAAAATCTACAATAATTGCTGAAAACTTTAAATTCTTACGGGTGTTTTTATTTGAATTTTATTGGGAGAGATAATTTTTTTGCATTTCAAACTTGTTTTCGTCAAAGTTTAAAGATTTATCTGATTGTTTGAATTTTTTCCCAGAAAATTTTTTAAAGGGGAAATTTTTTTAATTTAAATCGAAAGTAAAAATATCCTTTGTTTAAACCATAATATTTTTTTTTTATGTTTTTCCCTAAAACAAAAATCCTATACAATAAGGAGAACTTTCACTAAAATTTATTAAAAAATTTGGGTCAAAATAAAAACCGTTTAAACCGATAAAATAATTTAAATTCTTCCAAAAAATGTTTTGGGATTTTCCCAATTTTAAAAACTAATTTAGAGCTTTCTGAATTAACTTGAACAGCTTCTTTTTCCCGCAAGCGTTGCTTCAAGATGAAAATCTTCTTTTTTAAATGGAAAAATTTTTTAAAAAAGCAAAAAGATCAGAAAAAAACTTCAAACGTTTGAAGAAAAAAAGAAAGATCAACCAATCAATTTTTAAATTTGTTGGTTCAAGTGGATGTGGAAAAACAACTTTATTATTAAATTTTTTATCTACAATAGGAAAAATTCCTTATTCCAATTTGTATGTTTTTAGTAAATCTTTAGAACAAGCCCCCTATAAAAAATTACAAGAAAGTTTTTGAAAATATTGAGAAAAACTTAAAAAAAAAAAAAAATCACTTTTTTAAATAATGCTTCTGAAAACATATTTTCCGTTAAGCGAATGAAAACCCCAATTTCTTAATCGTTTTTGATGATTGTATTTTAGAAAATCAAGACGTTATTAAGGAATATTTCGTAAAGTCCCGTCACAAAAAATACTTGTATCTAAACTTTCCCCCAAAGCTTTTCAAAGGTTGATAAACAAGTTATTAAAAAATAATTTAATATGGGTTTTGTTTTTTAAGCAAGATGATCACTATTCGGAAAGATTTAAACAATTATGTGGGGTCTTATATGAGTTTTAAACCACTTTATTTTTATTATGTGATAAAATTTGGGAAAGGGAAAACTACGGATTTTTAACTATTAATCTAACTTTGAACCTAAAAATGGTAAATATTTGAATAAAAATTTTTTTTTAATAAAAACCCCTGGTGAAAAATCTAGTTTTTTTCAAAAAATTTTTTTTTTACTTTAATTTTTTTAATTTTTAAAAAAATTTTCAGTTCAGTTTCCCCTTCCGTTCCCCGTTCACGTTCGTTTACGTTTTAGGGGTTTTACCGGGGTTTTAAAGTTTCACGTTCATGTTTACGTTTCCGTGTTTTACGTTTTCACGTTCTTGTTTCACGTTTCCCGTGTTCACGTTTCCACGTTCACGTTTTACGTTCCCTGTTCACGTTTCGTGTTCACGTTTCCCACGTTTACGTTTCAAAAATTTTCCTAAATAAATGGCGAACGTAAACTTCAGGAAGGAATGCAAGCAAAAAAACTTGATCAAATAGAAAAGTAAATTAAAATCAAAAGAATTTTATAAAATAACAGATTCCGATAATTGATGAAAAAGAACAAGACATTTATTTCAAAAAAATCAATCAACCTGTATAACTTCTGAAATAAAAAACGTTGAGGGCAGAAATTTGAAACATGTTTTAATGGGGATTAATCTAAAAATATTCTGATGAATTTGGGTTTCCAGTTTTTACGACAATTTGCCGATTATTTCGGAATACCAGAATCTGAGTTTGAATTGCCAAAATTTACCATCGTCAACACACCATTTACACCTAGTAATCAGTTGAAGAACTCTACTATTAGTTGGAACCAATAAAGTCCTGGAACAAACGGATATTAATAATTGGTGTAAAAATTGGTAAAAAATTTCTTCCTAGAGAGCATAAAGGATATGATAAATTTGGTTATGTTATTGGGATAAAAAAAAGAAATGTTTTATGATTGGGAATATTTTTTTTTTTTTTTTAAACCCCCCCCTGTTAATTT
The DNA here is from genome assembly GCF_021130785.1 of Homalodisca vitripennis. Lineage (NCBI taxonomy): Eukaryota > Metazoa > Arthropoda > Insecta > Hemiptera > Cicadellidae > Homalodisca > Homalodisca vitripennis. The sequence goes on along the minus strand of NW_025786000.1, from coordinate 19,793 downwards.
TTGAACATATAATGATCGCTCTATAATGTACTTGAAGATTATAAAACATATAAAGGAAACTCAAGGTATTGAATGGAGACTTATTAACAGGCATTGCTGATGTTCCAAAATGAGGCCCTTCTATATTCCTGAAGAAGACTTGAAAAAGTATACAGAAATTTTATGGAAAATCTGATTCAATCGCGCGCGCTACAAAAATAATGATCATCAAACCTAAGAAACCAAAGTCAAGTAAGACGGGTAAAAAAATATCTCGCAATTTGATTAAAAACCAATTTTCGGGAAAAAACGGATCCTCCCCCGTTGTATCGAAGGATCAGGCTGTAAGAATAATACCATTGATAATAAGATTGAATACAGATATATCGACGATTTGACACCCCAACTCACGACTGATGGAATTATTAATCTCCACTACCTTCTATGCCCTCAAGAAAGAAGGCTGGGACAACAACCAATTTTTCTTGAATCCGAAAAGCAAAGCGATAGAGAGAAAAAATAAGAAAAAATATTAAAAAGATTTTTTATTTCGAAACAAAACTTGCGCTCTCGCAAATGATTGAAATAACCTGATCCCGAATTAAAATATTTAAATCGAATTTTTCCGGCTCAATATGTCTCATCTATGATTGAGTGGGTAGTGGGCCTTTTGAATGATCTTTTTCTAACACCACATTTACCATTCTTCCGAATTACACGTACCAACTTATACAGTATCTGGGGCCTGGCACAAAACTGTCGAAAAAATGACTTAAAAAAGAGGAGGATCCTGGTATATAATAAATTAGATCAAGCTGCTATGGAAACACGATATTTTTTATGCCAAAAAACATAGAGATCAACAAATTACCCAGACATATCGCAGATAAAGATTTTGCAAGATAAGGCCAATGTGATAGATTCCCCCCTTTATCAAAAGATGCTAGTTTAGGTGAAAGATTATTTGTTGGCTTTTCCAACAGCTGGGAGCAATGTTTTTTTGAAGAGAAAACTAGGAATGGGAATCGAAGAGGAACTTGAACATTTTAAACTATATAATATGGAGAGTGAACGTAAATTCAGCAAAAATCTGGAAAGAAAAAATATAAATCCGCTTTTAAGAAGAAACATACCCGTTAGTATTCAATTTAAAAATAGAATCATAACTAAAAAAATGGCGAAGATAAGATATTTTTTTAACAAATAGGACAATACAATAAACTCGAAAAACATAAGAAAAAACAATAAAGGAACCAGAATAAGAATTTTCTTATAATCAGTTGTAAAGAAACTTAAATAAAATGGTGGAATTTTGAAAGGATAAGTTTTTATTAGATTTTGGAGATAGATGAAAATATTCCAGTTGTTAAAAATTGTTGTTCCTTATGTTCGTTAAAGCTGCTCCCAATCGTTAAAAAAAGATAGTGATTCCTATTGTTTTGAAAAACATTTTAAATTGGTGTAGATAAAGAGTTGGAAGATGTTACAGGATCTGGATTAGATGAAAAAAAACTTTGAATTACGTGAAATCAAACATTTGAAAAAAAATTTTAATACCTTTAACATTCGGGGGAATTGGAAGAAATTCTGCAAAAAAAAAAAAAAAAAAAAAATATTAAAACATTTTAGAGGGAATCTTCATGAGAGATACATTACCTGAAAAAGTAAGAAATTTGGTAATGTGGAAATTGTGAATTTAGACTCGATTATGGGAAGTGGATAACGCATTGGATTTGTTATTATGTAAAAATGATAAGAATGCATGTTAATTTGATTCGTTTATGGAAGAAATGAGGACAAACCACCTATAGAATTGATTAAATTTTATATTTGAAAAAATGCAAAGCGTCTTCTACTTACAATGAATTTCTTCAGATTCAAGACATATAAAGATCCCCCAATTTTGTGGTCATTTATGTGGTTTTTGGTGTGTTTGAATGAAACTGGAGTGACTGGTAAGCACTGATTTTAAATGAAGTTGTTAACAAATTATTACATTAATTAAATATGGATTCACAAAATAATTTTTGGACGTATTTTGGATACACAAATTATTCAAAAATGTAGATAATAGTTTGGAATTTTTGGATAGTATTGAGGAAATGAGGTTTGATAACCAAGTTAGAGTAAATTTTATTACAAAACCTTCCAGATTCAGGATTATGTTTGCATGTCGAGATTTGAAGATTTTTAAAGGCAGAATATTGATAACAAAACTTGCAAATTTCATGAGTTCAAATGAAGTTTGCCTTGGATAAAAATAAAAACATTGGGAAAAAATGAAGTTGATTGATGGTGTAAAACAATTATTTACCAATTTATAATGTCTCATATCGAAATAAAAGCTGAATAAAATTAACTGAAGCGATCAAACGTTTGAAAAGAATATATTGTTTAGTTTGGGCTAATAAATAAAAAGAATTGATCGGTGTTCGACCCTGGTATTTGAACAAACATGATGTTGTTGTATAAAGACACAAATTATTAAAAACCTCTAAAATTATCAGAAAACATCGATATTGTTGATTTTACATGATCGCGAATGTTAAAAATGCCTTTAGATTTTTAAAGGAAAAAGGAATTAGCCAGTGTTAGTAAAGGAATTAATCCATTTGATGTTGTGTTGTAATGATTCAATTAGAAGATCCTATTAATAATGTTTAAATGAACTAAAACCAAAAATTATTGCAGAAATCCATCAAAAGCAGGCATTGTTATAAAGGATTTTACAACAGAAAGGTTCTATGGACAAGTTAGAAAGCCAGTAACTGAATAGAAGATCAGTACGACGATGTTGGTGAAGTTACTTGATAATAGTAAATAAACTGAGAAGAAAACAACTTTAATTACATATTAAAAAATAATGCTTAATGAATTACGTTGGTGTAACAATTAACCCAAAATTCTGGGAAAATTTTGATATCACATTTCCAAATGAGGAAAGTTAAACTTTTTTGGAAAATTTTTGGTACACGTTTGCAATGAGGAAAGTAACACATAATAATGAATTACTTAAAAGAATAGATGATCTAATACTTCCTTTATATCTCGGATAAAGTAAATAAACTAGAAGAAAGACTTTAATAAAATTTAAAGAGAGTTGTTGAATAAATCATTTTTGAAAAACCATTGGATAACAGATTGTAATCTAGATTTAGGCGGTTAATGATGATTCATTTTAAATTTTCCCTAAATAAAATGGCGCATACATACTATTTGCGACGTGTGGAGATTGTAAAGAACAAAACGTTGCAAGCAAAATGAATATAAAATACTATGCAAACATCAATGGAGTTAGAGAATTTCTGGAAAATGTTGCTGAATGTAACTCAGCAGACAAAGGAGCCAATTTATAAAAACTTACTGATTTTGAAATTTTTTCTTAATAAATAGAGGACATGGCAGGCGGGACATTACTCAGTGCTTTCGATCTTTTGTATAATGCAACACGAAAAGAGATTTGACAAAACAAGAACATTGGGATTGACATTTCTCAAAATTATTGATTTATCCGAAGATATGATGAAGGATTTATTACGTTAAACAAATTGAATTTGGCTAAAATAACATTGCGAAAAAATATCAAACTCTGTCTCCAGAGTTTCATTCAAGAAAATATACATGTATCAAATTAAAAGATCATATGTCTGTTCTTTGTCTCTATCAACACTTGTAGTATAAATGTTTTTGGATGAAAATAAACGATACAGTTGATTGGAACAATATTATAGATGGCCGGTTACTATCCTGTGAAAAATTTTATTGAAATATGTGACCGAGGATCGCAAACATTTAAGGAAGAAAGAGAATCCTGAATATGACGAAGTAGATCATTAAAAATGACTCTAATCTTTTTAATTATTTTACTAAAATTTATATCTTTTCTTATAAAAACGTACATTTAAGAATCGATTGAAAAAATTATATCTTTCTTATTATACATGATGTTTAAAAATTTCTTAAATTTTATTCTTATTAAATGGGCGGACTACAGAAAATATGCTAGTGATATTGAAAGGGCGGAGATGGAGAGTTAAAAATTTACTATCCAATTAGGTAAACAACATTTGAATGAACCAGAATTAAAAAGGAACATGAGTTTAATAATTGATTTTCGGAGATAACTTTTGCTCGTCTAACTTCCAGTTTTATATTTCTGGAACTTTTAACAAAAACAAAGATGGTCAAGCATATCTTGGAACTGATAATGTTAGATTAATTTCGATAATTTTATACCGTTTTTTATTTTCTAAGATTGAAGTAGTAAGAAAGACACCAACATAAATTGATAGAAGAAGTCGAAAACTGTGAGCCAATTAAGCACAATTAAAGGAATATTTTCGTATTCAAAAAAGTGATGTTATTTCTCAAAATTCTAATGGCTGTTGAATCAGATTTTAAATTCTGGTGTTTTTGAAGCAGCTGGAAAATTTATCTCATTTTGGGATTAGGATTTTTTTGGAAAAAATGTTACTATTCCGATCTATAAAGGAGGATTTTATTCTAAGTTTTATAAGAGCAGAAGACGATGATGTGATTTTCTGAATGACTGCAACTGGGAAATGTTATGCCTGTTGATGGAAATAATAACAATTACAGATTTTTTTATTTTAAGAGTTCCAATGATTTGATTAATAAAAACCACGAGTAAAATTAGAGTTGATTGATGAAAATTACAAAAAGTCGAAAAACATTATGTTTAATTTTTCTAGATTGGCAATGTATTTTGAACAAAAAGGTATTTCCGGAACAACTTATTCGTTCGACTATCACAAAATATTTATAGAAATATCTTCAATCCCAAGTTCGTTATCCATAGGTTTTTCAAACAGATAGACAGAATAATCAAGAGAAAAAATCCTTCAAAGTTTGATTAGTCTTGAATGTAAAAAATATCAGAGTAAATTGAACGGTTCTTATTATCCAGGATGGAATTACATAAATTTTAAACATTTCAGCGAGGTCTTTTTTCAGAATACATGTATCAGATGTATCAAGATTTTAAGAAAGTTTACTGTATAATAATAGGAAATGTATTACAATCCATAAAAGAAATTTTTTAGCGAATAGAATCTATTTACTAGTCATTGATACAAACAAAGTGTTTGACATAATATTTCTGAGTTTCAAAGAACGATATTATAATATCAATATGGATTTTCAAAAAGCTGTTACAAACTTCGACATGTTTATGTGGTTGTGGTTTCTGAGGAAATTTTTAAGCCTATGATGTGATTAAGAACCGATTATTAGAGAAATGTCAATTCGAGTAACATAAATAGCGTTATTTTTCACTATTATTCGTCGGATAGATTTTTTAAAAACTTTACAGAATTGTTTAAAGACATTGATAAAAAGTATTCATTTTAGAAATTGCCAGTAAAACAACTTTGAAAAATAGTGATGGATATTAGGAAAAAACTATTTCAAGATCATGGACCTGGAAGTGATGATTTTACAAATAATACTTTAATATTTACTGAACCCTATATTATACCAAATCTTCATCAGAAAAGCTCCAATAGTTCTCTAGATATAAGAGTTTAAACTATAAGGGGATGATTGGGGTAGATTTTGAACATTTGTGTTTATTTTCATGAAATTTTAAGTAGAACTCGCTTGCTTTTTTGAAGCTTTCAGATTTTGTCTGATAATTTTTTTATATTTTTATATGGATATATTAAGAAATAGGGGGATGATTTCACCCTTATGGATAAGTTAAGTCGATAAGAGTTAAGTATTTACTATATGTGTACCAAAATTTCATTAAAAATTCGGTTTGAGTGGTTTTTTGAACAACAAGGTTTGAAAGAAATATTGATATATACTTATTTAATTTACTATTGGGAAACTATAACAGTTCTAGGGGAATTGAGACATTCTCATTTTAACATGTTGGTAACACTACTATCTCGTCTTCATCTCTTGCTGGGCGTTTGCCCACGTTATAGCTAGCCATGTGTTGATTTCCTCCTCTATTTTAACGAAATTTAACAAGATATATCATTATTTAGAAGAATTCTAATGTATTTGCAAGTTGAAGAAAGGAAGATATGGGAACTTTATAAAGTAAGAAGATTGCTGTGAAGATCTGTTGTGTTTCTTGTTAAAAGTGAAGTGAAGTGGTTCCACTGGGCGTGTGTCCTCCATATTTTAATTAAGTTTCTATTATATTCTCTCGAAGAAAAGGACATTACAAGAAGATTGTTCGTGTTGAATTTGTGTAGACATTTCTAAACTGTGATAAAAACATTGTATGTGAAAAAATAGTGTTTCATTTGTAATACAGGATATTAAGTGTTTTTACAGTGATTTTCATTGTATCGCACACGGGCGTGTTGCAAAAGGCGAAGGTCATTGTTTGGTGTCCACTACTGTTCCTGTTGTACCACACACGGCCGTGCGCAAAAGCCAAGTGTTCAAGCGTTAGTGGTACAAACGCTCTCAGCAGGACGCTCACAAATTCTAGAGTTGATGGAAATAAAACATATTGATACCTTTCTTCTTATTCCCATTCCCAATTTCTCTAGAAGTTAAGTAGATATCGCACAAAAACTACGCACACTAAGACAAACACTCATTTGTGTATGTCTTTAACAATAATTGATTAAAATTCATGTTATTCTCTTTCATTCCTTCTAATACTTCAAAAAATATTCTCTTTCGCCACTGAAAAAATCTCAGGCGATTTTCTTCCGTAATAATCTTTGTAATCATAGACAAAAATATCCTAATTAGTTGTAACAATTAGAATGAAATTATTTCTATTTATCTCTGTTGTAGAAATGTAAAACATAAACCATTTGTGCTGAAAAATTTTATATCTCGGTTAGACTTTAGGTTCCCATAATCTCCATTTATAAAAAAATCGTTTTTTTGTTTAAAATGGATAGAGGTACAATGCTCAACTGTTACAAGATGTTTAATAATTAGAGGAGGAAATTATTGATAAAAAAATATTTAGGTTTTGTAGAGATTGTAAATTTAAATTTTGTATGAAAGACCTAAACCTAAGAAATTTCGAAATAAACTAACACATTTGAATAATCTGTTATGAAATTACAATACGGAGACAAGAAGCAAACAAAGATTTGTTACAGAATTTAGGAAAAACAGAATAAAAATTTTTACTTATCTCTTTGGAAACCATTGACAAAAATTTTTTTCCTTTTCCAAAGAATACATTAGAGTTTGTAGGTATCGATACACACGATTTATTATGAAAAAGATTATTACCTGTATTTTTTACATTTATCTGGATGTTGGAATTTGTCTACGATTTTAAGCCTGAAATCTTTGATGATTTGTATAGTAACATATTGGAGAAATTAAAACGATAGCAACCTCGATGAAAATGGAATGCGGTTTTACTCACATTCTCCCCGACTTCTCGAGTGATTGTTAGCAAATAGTACATTTTTTTCCGTCTTTAAAATTTTTTCTATTTAAATGGAGTTCTTGGGAAAGAGTTAAATGAATATTGGAGAATGTTAAAGTTGTTAAAAGGTAGTATAATGAAGTTAAATGAATGTGGAAGAAAAGAATAGGAAGAAACATAGAATCTTGAATTTGGAGAATAATGAAAGATATAATTTCGGAGTTTATCAAATAATTGCCGAGTTGGAAGATTGTAAAGTACACTTGCCCGAACAGATTTTTGGACCTGTTCCCACCCATTCCCGGTACTACCTGCCTACTCGCATTATGTGGCTTCCTTGAGATGAAATAAAACAAAGATTTAAAGAATTAAACCAAAAAATGATAAAAATTCACAACTTGATTGTTACTGGGGAAAGAAGACTATGAAAAGAATATAAGAACAATGTATAACAATTTAAACTTTGTAAGAAATAAATGTCTTTTACAGCTTGTGCTCCTTAAAACTTGAAGCGAGTCCCTCCCCCACGTTCAATTAGTGAACTGTTTTGATAAACATAGCTTGGTTATGTACTTTCTTCTCATGAGGAAATCACATGGAATATTTATCTACAAGTAATACCTTTTGTTTTCACACAAAATAGTGGACTATATTCTACTAAGAAAGATAAATTCTATAATTTGCTTCTTTCTAAATGCAATGCTGTGTTGATTAAATCTTGATACTACTCCACAATAATATTCCTAAGAAAAATTCATCACATTTAAGTCCTTTGATCTAATCTTGACAAGAAACGTATAATGATCAGGGAAAAAAATGTCATAAACAAAAAATCGATAGAAAAACTCTTCTGTTTGTTTTTTTTTATTTTTTGTACTTTTCTTTTCAATTATCTTTCCGTAATTATATTCTAAAATATGTTCCATAAATGTTTCCCCATTTTTAAACCTGTTTGTTAGTTTTTTGCCGATAGCAAAAAACACTCCATTAGACCGGTTTTTTTTCTGCAAAAGAACTTTACAAGTTCTTTGAAATATCTGTATCATTTAAGGGAAAGTATCCGATAGGACGGTATTCAATTGTTTTGTCGTTGTTGGAAAAAAATAAAACCGGCAATTCACTGATATTCCATCTTTGTTGACACTGTTTTAATGCTTAGAAAATTGTAGAAGCACATTTTCCTTGGTGAGTTCATGGTTGTTCTATTTAGTAGAAAAGTATTTTTATTAAAGTTACAGTATGTTTTTAGTAAAAATTGTTTGTTTTAAAGTTGATGTAAATTTTTATCTAAGATTTCGAAGATTTTTCACTTTATTCGTAGCAGATTTTGACAAACATTTTACAAAGCACAGCTTAAGGAAAGATTAGAGGCAAACAGCTGTAGATTTGGTTTAAATTTTTTCATTCCACAGGGATGTAGATAAGTAACCTCTGTACCGATCGCTTTTGGAGACGAAACGACTGGTAGATTCGGTTAATTTTTCATTTGGAGATTTGCGGTGTGTTTTTATTTCTCAGCTTACCTTTATGGCTACCATTGATTGAAAACACGTATTTTTACATTGCTTTTCGGTTTCGGGCTCCGAAAAGGGTTTGCGCCCACAGGCACAAATGACGCGTTGCCAAGCGAAACCCACCACCGTAATTATTAAATAAACTTTCTATCTATATAATATATATATAATATATATAATATATAATATATATTATAGGAGGCATGTGCATTTACATATCGAAGATATTGAGTATTAATATTAATTTGAATTGATGTAGAATCTAATAACATAATAAAACAATATATCTTTTATCTAATTTGATATATTTGTTAAATTGGAGTTATCAATAAAATACTTTAGTATATATCTTTTCAAGAGAAATAAATTTCTTACAAATGTCTAAATGTTCTTGGCTGATATCACCAACCACCAATTCATAACAGTTATACTCCTTATATAATATGAAAATATAACTTACAAACATGGGCAAATTAAAACCAACAAAGGTGTGTTATATCTCGAATAATGTGGGGCATCTAAATTTTGATGATTTATTCCTAATTGAGGAATTATATCAGATTGAACATTATAATCATTAAGGTTTTTTATATAACAATGCGTTTAAAATTCACACAACATTATTATGGGCTCCCATTAATACCTGATATAATGGCTTTCTGTATACAAATTGTCATTATTAATCAATATTTCTGGTTCATTTTTACAATTAACAAAACTTATTGTTTCAAATTATCTTTCCTGTTACATTAATGACCTACATATATAATCAAAACATGTTAATCCAACAAGTTTATGTTCCCTTATTAATAAAAAACCACATACTTCTGGTTAATATTAAGAGAGTATGAACAAATTAAAGGATTAAATATTCATGCACGAAAGAAGTGTTAGTAGTGGATCTTTATAATTTATTATATAAATCCTAAACATAAAAACCTTAATCATAATACAAATAAAGCGGAAAATAGGGTAAACATGTATTATCAACCATAGCAAGCTCACAACATATGAAATTTTGAGTATCCTATTACTTGGTAAGAGATGTTTTAAAGGGGTTTCCCCAAAAGAAGTCTAAGTGGGTCGTATGGATGACCTTAATCGTAAAGTGGTTGGTAGCACGGAATGCAGACGTTACTGCCCTATGACCTTGTATTGTCTGTAGTTCTAGTTGTAATTGATTAGCGTTGTACAGGTGTGTATAGTTTTTTTTTTTATCAAGTGCATGTTTTTAGGGGGGGAGTTAGTGGGAACGAGTCTAGTTGAGACAACAGGGCACCTATGGTCAGGTCGAGCCCGCCCGGGGGGGTTTCTCCCCCCGGAACGTGCCGCTCCGCGCCCGCCTCCGTGATTCACGCCCCCCCCCCCCCCCCCTGTACTTAGGGCGGCGTGTCCACAGGCCCGTGGTTGTTATGCAGATTATGTATTAGGTTACTTATTATCCTGAAAATATTCGCAGATCTAGATTGCTGATCTCGAAAAACGGTTAGTGTTTCCTTTTTGGTTGTATTTGTTCACTGAAGGTTCGTATGGGCAAATGGTCCGGAAAAATTCTTTTTCCTTCACATATAGTAAATTGTCAAAAGGCGTGTGCGTAGCCGTGTCATATTTGATAGCACAGCACAAACTCTTCAACAATTTAATCATTTTCTATCTCTTCCCATGTCCTACGGGGCCAGCATGTTTTGCGCACGCGAGCGAGTATCCTGTTGCATTGATTTCACCGCGATTGGGTTGGAATTTTTTCATCAAGGGATTTACTACACAGGGGCCCAGTATCGGGCTGATTCTTTTACTATGAAAACTTACCAATTACAGGTATGGCTACATTAATACTTAGTTGCAGTGACCCCCCCCCCCCCAAATTGAGCGACAATTAAAAAAGGAGTTGCAAATGTGTTATTTGGGCTTGTGTAGGTAAATCTGGTCCAATTTGGTTTGGTTCACGAGAAACTTCCGACCGCAATTATGGTGGAGATGTGCATTAACTAATATAATTAAAAACCATTCCGGGGAATAGCTAAAGTGCATTACTAAAAGAAACCTGGTGGGCCATCTTCTGTACCCAAGAAGAGAGATGGTGAACATAATTCATCATTCGTACTTTATCTGCTTACGAAAACTTTACAATGTTTTTGGGGACATGACGCAGCCTCGATTTGGGGAAATTCCGAGATTCATAACTTTTTCATGAGGGTAGTTTAAAAAGGCCTCCAATTAAACTGCGTTTGAGTAGCTAACAATCATTAGCACCAAAAAATAAATCCAAGGTTATTACAGTTAGTTTTGGATTATTATGGCCATGACAGACGCCGTGTGGACGTAAATATTGATTAATTTAAAAACATTTTCTTGTTGACCGGTAGTTACCGTGAGAGCGTGCATAACATTCAGGGTTAAAAAAGCAGAGATTTGGGGTTCCATATCTAACTCATGAATTCATTGATTACCAAAGTAAAACAATCAATCAATATAATGCACGTGTTTGGTGTAGGGTCGGTAGGCATGACAGAGTTATAGGGAGTATATTTTAATTTTTGCCTTAAATGTGAAACGATTATTATTTGTAATCTCCGATGTTAGTCGATGTATATTGTGTTCCTGTCCCCCGCACACCAGGGGCGTAGCCCGGCCGGACCTGAACCGTGCGTCGGCAGGAGTAATCCATGGACAAAGTTATTATCTATCCTTTTAATTTTAGTTGGGCGAAAAACTATTTTATTAATAGGTGATGTATATTGATGACATCACCTGGAGGATTATGCATTGGACAGAGTTATCAAGGCCTTTAGGGGTTCTTGTATGAAAACACTATTCAATGGTGATGGTTATATTGTGGTACCATTGCTGGACGGAGGTTCATGCATGGACAGAGTTATAGGACCCTGCTAGGTCTTGAATTGAACACTCAATCAATGGGCGGATTGTCATTATTATTGACATGCTGGAGGAGTATGCCATGGAAAGAGTCTAATAGGAGAACCTTAGGTCTTGATTGGAAAAACTATCGAATGGCGTGATGTTTATTATTGTGACATTCTGGAGGACGTATCGCATGAAAGAGTTTAATAGGGCCTCCTAGGCTTCTTGATGGAATTTACATTTGATAATGTCCTAACTGGATACACACTATAACATTTATCGCTACTACTCTATAAACTATATAAAGCGACTAAATAAGAAATAGTTTCAAAAGGAAAAAAAAAAAAGATAAAAATAAGACATATCTGTTTAAAAAGGAAAAAACTCAAAACTTGAAAATGTTTGTAAATAACGGATAATTCAGTATCGGTGAACGTGGTTTAAAATTTGGATTTTGAAAGAACATAGGTTGGTTCATTTCGGTGGACACTTAATTTTACGCGCAAGTTCGATTATCCAAAATATTTTTTTACTTTGTTGGAGGAATTAAACAAACAAGAGCTTGTCACGAGAATTGTACATACTCCACATTTGATAATGTACCTATGGGATACTCACTATAAACTTATCGTACACTCTACTTCTGTAGTACTTTTAATATATATAAATCTTGAGTGCACGATGTATGTTTGTCCAATAAAAACTCCAAAACGACTGAACCAATTTCAATACAAATTTCACATGTATCCGTAATTTAGTCTAATCTTTTAAAAGATAGGATTAGGTTTATTATCTGAATTACTTATTCGCTTGTATGTCGATGAACTATAATCGAATAAAATGAAGAAAAGGTTTTCAAAGCGCCTGGCACAATTATAACCTGCACATTACGAGATGAGATACGTATAAATTGAAACAGTTGAAACACTATATTTGGATAAGCGCGCTTAAAGTTATGATGTATAATTGTCTAAACTAAATTTTTGGATTTGAACTTTTTGTTTTCCTTATTTGTTTTTTTTTTTTTTTTCTTTTATTTGGACTTTCTTTTTTTTTTTTTTTGTTTTTTTTTAAACGGTTAGAGTGGTATAGCTACCAATCTCTTGTTAATAAAATACATTTTATGCATGTACAATACAATTTCTTGACATTAATTTTCTTGGATCGTGACATCAAGGTTAAAAAATCTAACATCAGGGGGTTGGAAATAATATTAATCTTACTTCAACACAGAAATGCGTTGTCATTCACCGGCCCGCGGGCAAAAAACTTACAGCGAACAAATGGCGTGCACGATAGCCGCGGGGAAAACATGCTAGATAATCATATATAAAAAGCGGGTAAATTAGGAATCAGTTTCAAAAAGCGAAAAATAATAAGATTGAAAATGAAGTACTTATCTGTTGTTTAAAAAGTAAGAGCAACTATATCACAAATGAAATCTTGTAAAAATATACGGATAATTCTTATGTGAATAAGGTTGAAGGGCCAGGTTCTGGACATTGAAAAAAAATTGTTTTTGTGGTGTCTTTGGCGGAATTTTTTGGTTTTTTATTTATTCGATAATATTCTTTAGAATTTCTCTTCTCTTTTTAAAAATGGTATTATAATTAATATACCTTATTTACTATTAATATTAAACCTTTATATAAAAAAATATATATATAAAGGCTTATGCAAAAAACATGTTTGTTTGTGCGGTTGAGCACCACACTCACCTCTATCACTAGTAAAACAAACAATCTAATTAAAAATAATAGATATTAATTGGTTTTGTTATGTTGGTACTGTTTTGCTTTTAGTCTGGTTTTAGCTGATATCACACAACTTCGTCCGAGCAAGTATGACAGATGTCATCTGTTGTTACTTAATTTTATAGTTGGGAAGGTTATTGTGCAAGTTTTGGAAATACTGGTGTTTTGTGATTTGCAAGTTTCCCCTGTTCCGTTTTTTATTTGTAAAGGAGTTTATTGTAATTAGAATGTAGATTTTAAAATGGGTTTAATAAGGTAACCGGGGGCCGACGCGTTTCCCCTGAGAGTAGTAGAGAACTAAAAGAAGTAGTAATACTATGGTTTACAAGAGACGGGGCGGGGAGTGGAGAAGGACTGTTTGTGGTTTCGTAGCAAGGAAAACAGTGGGAGTAACTTCTAGGTAATGAAAGAGGATAGGCCCTAGGAACACCCAAAGTTGATTTTCCACATCCAATGAGAAATTGAGCCCTAAACCTAGGCCTGCCCTATGATAACTTCAAAACTCGGTGATTACCTTACAGTATATGACTATAGTAAAACATTGTACAGCTAGAAATCAGTTTTGAAAGATGTTGCGAGTTTGGTGCTAGTCGGTTTGCTCATGGCATAAACCTATCATTTAGTTCGAAAATCCCATTAGGCTGGGCTCGCCACGTACCAAGATTTCCGTCTCCTGTAGCTGCTGTGGCATCATGAACAAAAGCTTCTTGATCAACTGTCCCAAAGCAACAGATATTAGGCCCTAGGCCTATTGACGAGAGGGCCACCAAGCCAAAAGATTCACAATTGCTATACTATGACCTTTGAACCTAAGGTTAGTATTATACGGGCTTGCCGTTGTAATAGGAAAGGGCTATACTGCTGCCCAAACTTCTTTGCGGCAGTGATTGAATTTACCCGGCTCCGCCCCTACGCATTACAGTTTCAATCAACAATGCAACAGTTTTTTGTCCAGCCATGTAGAAAGTTGTCGTGATGAATATACTACTTATGAACGAGAGCTAAGTGGGACAGAAGCTCAGGTTATTGAAAAATGGATCCAATTCTAATGACTTATGGTGTTCGCGGTTAGACGGAAAGCTTGGCAAGAAGCGAGGGCCAACACCTCGCCTAAACTTGGCGTATGTCCACAATTACATTCAGCAGATACGGGGTTTAAAGTAATTAAGATATTTATTCGAATGTCAAAAAATTACTGTTAACCTGCCCTCAGAGAACAAAGCAACCAAACACTTAGACAAATATGCAAGGGCTCAAATTTATGTAGGTAGCAGTGGAGGTATTGGAACAGGATAAGGTTGAAGGTGCCGGACTGCACATGTTCAAATAAGATTTCCGAGGGACTAAAATACGTGTGTTTCGACTTATGTGGGAGTACCGTTGGCACGGATGAGGCTGACTCCAGACTGGCTATGCAGCAGTCTTGTGGCAGAGGAGCACCATATGGCCCAGATGTGTTTCCATTTCCAGAAAGTTGGAATGTGTAGGACACGAAAGTCCAGAAAGAGGGATCGATGGGGGGGACAAAGAATAAGGCGGGGGGGACTTTTATTCATGAATAACAATAAACGGCTTTGCTTGAATGCCTTTTCTGAACGGATAAATCTCTTTCTGGGAAAGGTACGGCTAACAGGGGAAGGCGAATTCTCCAACACGAATCCAAAACATATTACTATGGGACTAGCCATCCCGTAGGGAATACACCAGCAGCGTGGAAGCCATGAGGCGGAGCAGTTTGGGCGTTCTCGTTCTGTACTCGTCATGTTCAAGTCTACTTATACGATACGCCTTCCTTTACATATTTCTATGCCCAGACAAATAAAACCGAAGACTACATGGGTTTGTAAGTATATACAAAGCCGGCCGCAAAGAAAAAAATCTAAATATGACCACAGCACCAGCATTTTCACCTCGATCACCTGTTCTAATATCGACAAGCAATCTTTAAACCTATTTTTTTTTAAAAAATATTCTTTGTGCATGGCCTAGAACTAACTCAGGAAAAATGCTCTACAAAGGAAAAATCTCAAAATCCATAATTAGGAGCTCGCTTCTATGAATTAATGGTCATTTGGGGCTACGGCTCCCCTAAACGCACCTTTTGTTACTACCTAGGTCGCTCTTAGGCTAGCCGTTTTGTCCTATGCAGGCTAGTCCTATCATTCAATGATGGGTACTACAGCTCTCCAAAGTGAAAGTTTTCAGAGCAACATTGGGCTAGAACCAGGATTGGAATATTGCGGTTTAGACTTTAAAAACGTCTCGGACACTCCAGCTGGTATTCGACCCCCCCCCCCCCCACCCCCCCACACCAAAGCAGAATTATAAAGCGGCTAAACCTGACATAACTTGAAAAAAAAAAAAAAAAATAAAAAAAAAAAAAAATAAAAAAAAAAAAAAAAAAAAAATCAGGCAAATACAAGGGACCCTCTTTAGCCAAAAGGGAAGGCTGGAGGATCCTGTATTCAAGGGAAAAGCCAGAGGATCCAGAACAACCCTTCCTTACAAGTGAAGGGCCATTCATTAAAACCAAGGTGTATTGTAGCATGTCCAAATATATGCTACCTTCTTGCTATGCTTTTCTTTGATTTTGCCGAAACTTGTTATTTTTTAACTTTGGGGCCCCTATAACTCAAAAAAACTACTAGGCCTTTACCCCTCAGTCAAATTTTCTATTACAGATTTATTCTACCGTTACTAGTTTTTGCCTCAGTTCCCCTCATGGGAGAATTTTTATAAATATCTCTTGTCAGCAAATGAGGCACAGTAAACCATTTTTACTTATAAAAAAGTTAGTTAAAAAACATTTATAAATTATTAAAAAAATTATAACTTTTTAATTTTTTTTTTTCAAATTTAAAGAAAAAAAAAACCTTTTCATGATACAGGGACCTATGATTATAAAGCTATTTTAATATACGGTAAAAATAAAAATCAGGACTCTAATCTATAACCATTACAGAGATATAGGTTCCCCAAGTTATACCATTATGTTTCATTATGGAAGGTCGGACTGCCCTTAATTTGGATTTTCAAAAAAAACTAGGGTTGGTCAAATCTGGGACAATAGTTTACGCAAAGAATTAAAAAAAAAATTTGCGTGTTAGGAAAAAACGATTCAATGATACCTGTCAAGAATGTCATATCTCACTTGGGTTTGAACATTGGCACATGTTCCTATGGATACAATAACCATAAACTTATCAGTACACTTCTATACACTAATATAAAGCGCTCTATAATTAGGTAATAAAAATTTGCTGATCGATTTTTTCTCGAGAATAGAAATGAGTAAGATAAAAATACGAACATGATTTTCACTAACGAAGCTAATATTTATTTAGTGCAAAATTGTCCTATTAAACTTGCGTGATTTTATTTTAGAAATGGGTGAAGAAAATTTTTGATTATATTTTACAAAAAAATAAAAAAAATCTATTATCTGCAAATTTGAAGACTAATAATCTAAGGCAAATAAAAAGCTGTGGTTAGTTGTGTAACCAAATTAGTATACTATTACCAAATTAAGAAATATTTATACATTAATATTTTAGGACCGTTGTTTTTTGGTGGGAAATTTTCTTATCTATAATTCCCGCTAAGAATACGGGGCTTTTAAGTTACAAAGCTATGACTTTTTAAGTTACCTTAAATCTATTCAAAAAGGAGTTATTAAGTGAGAAATTTCAAACGAATTTTACTTTTTTATTGAATTGAAATGAACATTTTAGGCAACCTATATTTTTTATCTGTCCAACTTTAATTTCATGGAAATGCTTTCTATAACAATCCTCCATTACCTTGTAATATTGGATAATATAACCTATTCATAATAAAATTAAAATTTATTTGAACTTTATCTAGAGGAAATATATTTCTTTTTCATATCTCTTTTATTTTCTTAGTCTGTTATTTTTTTATAAAAGTTATATTTGTGATACATCATGCAGTCGCGCTACAAAAATGTGTATAAAAAACAATTAAATGGTTATTAATTTAGGTAAAACGCTATTTTCCTTCCTATTGGTAATATGAAAGGAAATATATTTTTTTCCAAAGAAATGTTACTTGAATTGGTTATTTTAGAAAATGAGTTGGTTACAAAGTTTCGGCGAAAAATGTCTATATAAAATAAATTCAAATTCTTTAGCAAAATTTCAACAGTGTTTTAATGCTAGAAATTCTTGATATCTGAAAATGTTACAGATGAATTTTGCAACGTTATTCAAGATCTAATATTTTAAAACACGAGTTTCGTTAAAGTTAATGGATTAGGCAACGATTGCCACAACTCTAAAATCACCTCTTCTGGTTTATCAGAGTGCGTTGCGGTCAGATGGTAACATTTGGCTTACAGAGAAAGACCTCTCCTTACAAAATATTTTAGGTCTCACTTGCCAGAGCCATCTTATTTTAAAACAGATTTTTTAAGTCTATCAATATTACAGTTTTTAGTTGTGTAGATAAATACAACGCATAGGAGTGAGTCTAAATTAAAATTTGACCACAGAACTTTTTTAAATTAACTTTCCATTTGTGTTACCTTTTTCCTATTAATTTTACCTGTATTAATATAAAATCAACAAGTTCAAATTCCCATATATAAATAATGTTTATTTTATGTATATATCTTTTTGCAATTATCCAAGTTTACAACCGGATAAAAATCTCTTTTAAACCAATGTAAATTGCTCATTACCTCACAGATTAAATATTTCCACCGGAAATGGGACATACACCATCGTTTCTCGATAACTTGAGGTTATTTGTATACAGGTACAATTATCTAGATTAATAGAAAATTGGTTTATGTGTGAAGTATTATTACGCTTATCCAAAACATTGTAACAAATTTATTTCATTTGTTACAAAGACAATAACCAGGTAAGATTTATTGGATTGGGAAATTATTGTCAGTTTCATGAATTTAACCATTAAAAATTATTTTTTAAGGCAATGCCGTATAGCGTGGTATGTGACAGTTTTGATTAATTTTTACCAAACACAAAAATAGCCAAAAAATTGTTTAACTCGAAAAGAAATATATTACGAAGATGGTAACATTAGTCACGTAATTGTGTTACAAAAAAAGTGGTTTCGTATTTTTTGCATTTTTGGTTCAGTATAAAACGGTGTTAAAACTCCTACCACAATTTTTGAACACTGGCTATAAGTCTAATTGGAAAAAAGTGAATGTAGTCTTTCATAAAGGAGTTTAATATAATGAATAGCAATAACAAACAAAATTGCAGGGAATTACAAGGTAAGACTTAATTAAAAAAGTTACTTTTATTACAGTATTTTTTTTAAGTGACTTGTTTGTCTACTGTTTAGGTCCATGTATATGATTTTCACAGAAAATATATTCATTAATAAAATTTAAAAGAAACGTTTAGGATTAGGTACCATACTCAACCATTGTAGTTTTATTTAGATTAGTTATAAATTGGTATTTCTTAAAAATAATCACCTCTCTCCCAATCCGTTACTTTTTTGTTGAAAACATTTTTACAAAGCTCCATAAAATATGTTTAAGGATTGTTCATTAGAATAAAAAATATGGCGATGGAATTAAATAACTGGGAAATGAATCAAGTTGTAATCAATCACATCTTAAAAATCCGTAAATTAATACTATTTGTAATTACGTGGAAAGCCCCTTATTTTTTTTAAAAACGGCCAAGTCGGTTATTTAAAATAAAATAAATATGATATAATTGTTCATAAATGTGTTTAGTAGCGCAAGAAATTAAATGAACCGGGAATAGGATTGATATGTCACTTGTCGGGGTGAGGTTATTGCTACTGTTAACTTTGGATATTTGCGTATCAGAGCTGCAAGTTTTGGGTGTTATGTGTGTTTTTTTTCTTTATTTTTTACTTTTTTTTTTTTGTTTTGTACCATTTAATGTTCTATTGAATCTCAATTATCTTCTATCACCAATTTTTTGTAGGGAGTAGTCAATTCTTGTAGCTGCCTACAGTTTTTCTAATTCTTTTTATCCTCCGGTCTGGTTTGTAGTATGATTGTATTGTAATTATATAACTATAACATTTACGTTTTAGAAAAACTGTTTATTAAGGTTGATTAATTTTTGAACTTAACAAGCTCAACCATAGCAATCCATCGTGGTCCATATTAAAATAAGTAAAAATAATTAGGTATATTCTGGTACTTAAAAAAAATTAAAGTTCTCACCCAAATAGTTGGGAAGTCTACAATATTTGTGTGTTGTAAATTTGAATATTTTTGGGCTAAATTTTTTTTAATCACTCTTGGTTTAGTTTTCATTATGTTACATAACA
>NW_025785999.1:0-17469 GCF_021130785.1 Homalodisca vitripennis | reverse complement strand
AATGAGATATATGTGTTGAACGTGTTCGCTTGTATTTGACCTTAAAATAACTCGTCCTTCATAATATGATATTGCACATCATGTTTAGGGACCTGTACAACGTATAGGGATATAGAACCAGTAATAACTGTTATATTCTTAGGAGCCATAATTGAATTACTTATTACACAATATTATTATACTAACCACTATTGGGAAAAACTTAATTCACCGAGGTACGTGTACTCATTAAATTTAAAATATTTCTTGTCACAGAGTTTCAACATTTTTGTAGTGTTTGAGTTCCGTAGACATTTAAAAGCTTGAGGTTAATTCTTTTAATACCTGACTAAATAATAATAAAATGTATAGCAGTAGGCACTACTTTCAAACACTCCATGTCACCCTACGTAGAGTGGTCATGTGGTTATTTTAATTTTTGGGAAGATTTACACTAGGATAAATGAACATGTACTACCCATAATATATAGTGAGTGTTATTTCAGCTCGATTTCACCTTCTGCTAGGTGGAGCACACAAACCTGACGGCCACAGTCCTGATTCCAGAAATTTTGGAGTCCACGTCCGTCTGAAGGGATAAAAGATTCTGTGATGAAGACACTGAAAAAGAACTGTTTTAAGTCGTTTATGTATTAGATACGTACACATAGAATTACTTAGAGAACAATTAGTGGTTAAGTGGATGAGAGGCATTTTTAGTCGTAACTTCACACTTTATAAATAAACACATTTTCTAAATATGATTTAATTTCATTTCAGTACAAAATTGGATATAATCTGTATTGAAGAGCATTTTTTATCGTCTAATCAGATGTACAATTGAGTGTACTACGATGTTCTGAAAAGAGTGGGACTACTCAACATTGTAGTCAACTACATTATTATATTTTGTGGTGTTATAAATGTTTGATACATTATTCCAAAAGCATGGTGGAGCAACCGAGTTTTTCTACACGCGATGGAGCTACGGTGGGAAGAGTTGTAATATTTCCACTTCGTTTTTAAGATACATTGCGCGCAGCGCAAATATAAAACATTTATCTACTTTTACACGAAGTCAAATGACATTTCTGTTTGCTTAGTGTTCTTGATATTCTGCTCTTAAATATTTAATATTGTGAAATTCATTCCAAGATTATACTTACAGTAATCTAAGAAGAACTGAATTACGCAATGATTAAAATTACTGAATTCCAAATACGAAACAGACAGTTTCCGTAATTCACACAGTTAAATGTGTGATCTTAATATATTTGAAAGAAACAAGGGTCAATGTACAATAGGAATCACAGCTGTGTAATTTTATCTTACTATAAGTTTTTATATTGTATTATATCTGGTTATCTGGCATATTTCAAATACACAGCAAATTTAGTGAAATTTTTTATTTATTTACATAAATTAAATTCTAAATAGAGAAACAGACAGAGTATGTAGCTTTTGATAACTATAATTCGGGTAGTTTTTAATTTATTTATAAATATAATTTTATTATTTTTTATTATTGGAGAAGTATGTTTTGTCTGCGACCAGCACGTCCGTACCTTTTTCTTCTGTCGTATAACTGCATAACATTTCTTAAATTAATTTTTTCACTTTTTAAACTTTAAGTGTAATTATATTATTCAATGTTTTAGGTTAACGTTATGGGCGATTAAATTAGTGCCTGATTAATGGTAACAACTGGATATTAAATTAGGTGTGTGGTTCAGAACTTAGAAAGAAAACGTTTGAACAAGAGCAAGCAAAATACCTTCCCTTCTTTAAAACAGTTCTGTTTGAAAAGGATAAAAAGTCTTTGAGTACAGTTTAACACTACAAAGTTACAAATGCATTAGTTCTAACGATGGTTTGAAAGCAGTTAATTGTAGTTTAATACCACCCTTATGATGTAATTTATAATATAAAATAGGAGACGACTCGTGCAAAGTTTATTGATTACAACCGACATTTGTTTTGCGTTTTCAATAAGAAATTTATTACTTGTTGGAAATTTTTTTTTTATAAAAGTTTTCCAGCGAATGTAACTACGTATGTGGAGAGGCAGATGAGGGCACTAACAGACGAACAGATCAATGAGTGAGGTTATCTCATCCACACGTAAACTCCACTCATCGGTTCAGTGGTGCAGTAAACTCGCTTAATTATTTAGTTCGTTCTGTTGCAAACTGGCTTTTTGTGAGGGGTTCCCCGAATTGCGGAGTGCAATTAAATAACGTGTGGACTCTGTTAAACGCAAATCACGAAGTCGGAGATAATCAATATCCTCGACTTTACAGTGCTAACCTGCACAAATTTATACACTGAAATGCTGTCAGTATAATGTACTGCAGTACTAAGTGTTATGACCAGGTGGTGTAATTTAAGTTCTAATGATACAGATCTAAACAAATATAAGTCCTCTTAACTCTTCATTGTAAAATTGGTGTAACTAATAATGGAATCCAGTTTAATATAAAGGATACCATCAGCCTTGACATGTCGTGACACGTAGACCAACAATACACAATTTAAACACAATATATAATTGTAAAAGTGGTGTAACTAATAATGGAATCCAGTTCAATGTAAAGGATACCATCAGTCATGACATGTTGTGACACGTAGACCTACACGTTATATCTTTCACGGTTGGACAGATAACGCGGAAACATCCTGACACATTTGTCAATAACAGAACTGACGTACTTAGATTGAACCCAAGACTTTTATAACACTTCTCAATATGTGAGGAGAGTGCAAGGAAATCTTGTTTAGAAGCTAGGGAATATCTCCAATCCTGTAATATAAATTACTATACTTGAATTTTACGAAATTATAATTAAAACACGTCAATATTGGTAAAATATGGTATCAGCTTGTTTCATATTCATTTGTTTTTGAGAGCGTCAGTCCACTATACCAGAGAAGACTTGCTAAATGCCGGTTCGGCGGAAGCTCGAATTTAGTATTAACAGTTTAGGAAATTTAGGAAAGTTAGGCAAAGGCACTGACTAGGAGAGACGGTCTATAAACTCCAATCTCAGAAAAATAATCTAAAACAGCTACTCTAGGACAATCGGTCTAGAACAGCCATTCTCGACCAGTTAACCCAGGACAACCAGTCTACGAGTTTGACAGCCACTCTTGGACAGACAGTCCAGGACAGCCACTCTCAACATATACTTAGTCTAAGCACTTTAATTTAGATAAAGAGCTTACCGATCCCTTTACATTAAATAACAGTCACTGTGTCGTTAATTAGTGAAGCCTTCTTTGCATCAAGCTTAGAATGTTTACTTAATATAAAACATTTATTTAAACTTTTATTTTACACTTTTAAGCAACATCTAAATCAGTGGGTTTCTTAACAGAGCTTTTAAAACATTATAATAATGGAAACAAAACTTTATATAGAGCCTTTTCTAGTAAAATAAAGTTTTGAGAACACACTTATTTTTGTTGTCATAAATCGATAGGTAAAATTCCGATTCTTATAATTGAAGATACATAGGTTGTAAATAAATCACGTGAATGGTGGCAATTAAATTATTAACATAAAAATAACTTAGAAACCATTATAAAAAGGCGTTTAATTCGGATATAAAATCGATCTATATGGTTATTTGTGTAAAACCCAGTTATGGAAAACTCGGGAAAACGTTATTGTTTTTAAGCTGATAAAAATATTGTTAAACGTTTTTTATATATTTAATTTTATCAAGTAAAAAAGGTAATCAAATTTATTTTTAATTAAACCAAGAATAGCAAATAGTAATAAATTTGGTATCCAATCATGAAAACAGAAATTACTTTCTCGTTTTATAGCTTCAAAAATTAATCAGTTTGAACATCACTCTTGACGACTGAAAGATAAAAAGAATGCGGGAAGTTTACATTAACGGAATAATTAAGCCAAAGCTCTCAACAAGATACACTGTGTAACATTGTAACGTGTAGACTACATCTGGATATCTCATTTCCACCAACATAACTTGATCAATACTGGCTAATTGGATTTTCAAATGTAAACGGTATATACGTATTACGTCAGTAACTTGCCATTTATTGATTTCTATATTTAATATGTGCAGTTTAATAATTGTTTTCTAATAACAAACAACAATAGTTGTAAAGATCTTTGTTCATAATTGCAAAGTACAGAATACGGTATTGTATATATGAAACGTTCTTAGTTAAACAAAAAGCTTTTGGAACGAACTGTATACATACCGTACATACCCTCGTGAGAGATATTTATAAAAAAACTTAAGTTTTATGATAAATTTGTTTTTGGCAAAAGTAAGTTCTTTTGCAATAAAGTATTCCTATCGTTCTACAATATAACATATGTGTGATGAGAAGAGTTAATTATTGCGAATTTTTAATGCAGAAACTTTTCACTTTCCGCTTTCTGCAACGTTTAAATCTGCCATTGTCACATATTGACCCTTAGAATCTAAACTCCGCGACCGGCCGAAGAGATCCAAAACAGGTCAATATCGAAAAAAAGCTCAAATCGAACTCTGCTTAGTTTCGACATCAAATACAATAAAACCAAGTGTAATTTAGACGAAAAGGTGGTAAACTGTATATCAGCCGCACAATTAAGTGCAATACAAAATTTATACACGATTATTCCAAAGCACGGTGTAGCAACCGCGTTTTTAACATATGGCGTTGCAATTGTGAGAACTTTATATCTGACCTTGAAAACCATCAAAATACTAGAAAGAGTAATTGTTCATATGTTACTCATTATCCAAATTCGAGCCAAAATTAAAAGAAAACACTATCACTGTAAACGTGGGAAACTCACTTGATACCTTGTTATTTTACTGACTAGTGTACATATAAAAGGCACAAGGAAAAAATATTTATGAC
This sequence comes from Homalodisca vitripennis, assembly GCF_021130785.1. Lineage (NCBI taxonomy): Eukaryota > Metazoa > Arthropoda > Insecta > Hemiptera > Cicadellidae > Homalodisca > Homalodisca vitripennis. Next base: position 12,606 of record NW_025785999.1, on the reverse strand, counting down.
CAAACAGATTTTTTTCATATCTTAACCGTTATATTATCCGATAACACGGTTTTGATAGAGTGTAAACATTCTTGATTGGTTTTACAAGTAAGTGTTTTCACCCAGCTATATTTAAATACTGTATTAATACAGTAATGTATAATTAGCGAGACCAGAATTATCGATTGCCTTGTTTTATTCTTTTATATAACAGTACATTAAGGAAAGACGTCAGTCTTCATCGATTAGGAAAGTCGTTTTTAGGTTCTAGATTAATAGAAAACAGTAAACAATAGACGGTATACATTTCTGTGGAGAAGGAATTTTAAGAAAACGATAAAACAAAGAATTAAGTCCGACAACGAATTGTCTGAACACGGTGTGTTTCAGTAAGAATCATTAAGGGGTTAATGATGAACTTTCGTGGCTATGAACAAACAATATGGCAGTAATTGTAGATAACCTATTTTATACAGGACTATGTTCATAGACAAAGATATAACGATGCTGGGTTCTGGTCAAATATACATGTGCATAACACCTACTCTTTTCCGCAATCCTATAACAACTGCAAATGTTTCTTAGCGTTTGTATGTATAACATAGAGGACTCTCTCCCTTATCTCATCCAAAGACGTACGAAAATTTGAATACCTGTACTCTAGAGCTATTAAATTACAAACAAAGATACATTCTAAATGTGAATAAATTACGGGTGCCACTGTAAAACGATATTGGCAAACAACAGTCCTCATAGCCTGCACAGTTCGAAGTACAGTCAATCTGCAAGTAGACTTCAGTTACAAGAAAATTGCTTCAAATAAGAACAAAACACATTAAAAATATAAAAACCTAAAAATATAGAAATGAATTAGAGATCTTAACCTCTGTCTGTTAAACTATAAACTATTACTGAATACTACTTAAGAATTCCGGAATTTTCCTGTGTACTACAGGATTTTGGCCCTAAGGCAGTGAGCCAAGTGCTTGTGTTTGTGGAGGCACATAACTTAACTGGATGGCGTGGCACTGTGCGACGACACACAAGTGCCGGCAATTCAGCTATTGGCTCAATATCATCGCAACACCGTGACAATGACAAAGCTTCCAGCTCACTTTGTTTTTGTTAATAATTCACCGATAAGTACATTCGCAGTGAGCCCAGTGGATATATTTTAACAGTGAAGTGACGCTCTTTTCAATATACAATAATACATTAATTATGACGGTAATTGTATACATTTATTATTTTTTTATTGAGATGTTAAATTTTCTCACTAATGCTTTACTATAATATTAAGTCCACTACAATCGATGCTGTATTAGAAAGAAAAGAATAAAGTATGGGAATACCAGAACAGATCAGGTAAGTTACTTGGGATCTGCGTAAGGGTGTATTTCCCAATCTGCGATTAAGGTTTTTCATGTTTTCTATAAAAAAAAAAACAAAAGTATAGTTAAATATTTCTATTTTCAAATTTTATAAATATTTTATACATACTTTAATAAAATTGAGTCTTTTTGAGTCCATTTTTATTATTTGAAACTTCTTCTTTTCCTATTCACTACATGATATAACCAGAAACATTTATTAACTCATGAAATTACTTTTTAATTGCAAAGGACTATGCTTACATATTATTTTTCCGTTTTCCTACTGTACTTGGTATTCTTTCATCAAGTAATAGATAGTAATGTTTTATAATTTGGGTACTTATATAAAATTTCCACTAGTAGACTTAGTTGCCCCAGTGGCTATGTGCTTGACGAATGAAAAGACCGTTAGTCCGGTTTTGATTCTGGGCCAAAGCCAGCGCTACAGTACTTTCCTTGTCTGATATACGAGTACCGGCTTACAACATAATTGGTTTACTCTGGTCCTTCGTTGGTTAAGTGGTGAACGAATGGAAAGACTGTCAGTTCGGATCTGCTGCTGGGCTAAGGCCAGCACTAAAATAATTTCCCTTGTTCGATTTACAGAAACTGGCTTACTTTATCGGTGAAAGCCTTAAACATTTAACAAATTGTTGCAATATTCCTGACGTTTAAAGCATAAAGCCTGCGACACGATACAGTATGAAAGTAATGTCCACTTCAAAAGTAAGGTCAAAAGCATTCATGAGTAAACAAGGAAATAAAAGTGGTAACTATATTACTTCTTTTAGGTGCATGTTGTTACATATATTGTCTAGTTACATGATATATATATAAATTTATCTTGGACATGAAATAAAGTCTGTAAAAATCTAACAATTCTACCCTTTTATACCGAGTAGCCTAGTATGTGTATGTAAATCTCTAAAAAACTCTTACATAAACTTTACGTAACATGGTCAAACTTTATTGGATATCTTTTTATAAACATCTGAATAATTTTTTTTTTAATTACCAATGCCTTTTTATTGTTATATTTTAACCTTTTTAGACATATATATATATTTTACAACACGGTTACCTTAAAAAGAAAATTAATATAAAAAGCATAAATAGCATGCATTATCTTCACTATAACAATTGCACTTCTGTTTACATTAAAAAAGTCTATACCATAAAATCTATAAATCTGAACAAAACAGTGGTGTTCAAACAACTAGGATTGTCATATTATATTGAAACATTATTAAGAAATTTGTTGCTAGGAGACACCCTACAAAGATTACTAGAAATCAAATTCAAAAGTCTTAGAAACAATAAAAACCAAGTAAATTTATACAGACTATCGAAACTATTACGCAATAATTTTCAGGGGGCATACAATATTTAAAACTGCTTAACATATTTTAAAATCATCTCCCTTGAAGAATTGCAATATTTGTTTTCAAAAATCCCTAAAACAATGTTTTACAAAGCCCCTAATTCGAAGAGCCTAGAGGTAAAATCTTAGTTATTGCTTAATCAAATTCCAAATTCAGATGCAAATAAAAACTAATTGGGTTTCCATTCTTGCGAAAAAACCTTGTGCTACATGCTAAACTAAAAATCTTATTAAAACTTTTACAAATAGTACAACTTACAAAACGTTTATAATTGTAAATGACATTAACTGTAAATAAAACAATTAACTTATCAGTTGTCTTTCAAGTTTTTCCCTAAGAATACATCGGTTTAACTTCAAATATCTAACATAGTAAGATTAATAACAACTGTATTCATCCTAGAGGCAAGTAGACAAATAGGTTTCACAACCCGCATTAAATTATAAATAAATATTTAGTAACAGCGTTACTCATTGCATTGGATGTGTAAAGTAACAGAGTATTCTTCCAATTGGAAAATTCGGAACAAAGTTATTAATTAGTTACTAAGTCAAAATTATATTTGAGTTTGAATAACAGGTGACCTAACATGCATAGTGTTTGTTAACGTTACAGTTTAAAAATGAAAGTTGCTTCATCTGAGAAAGAAATTTTGTAAAATATAATTATATTATTATCAATATTGTGCATCATTATTTTACAAAATTCGATGATCAATATCGTCCTCACATAGCTCATGAACTAAACACATTTTGTGCCTTTATAATCCCGGTTATGTAAAACTTTACATAGGCTACTTATGTTAGAGATATGCCTAATAACTGAGAAAAGTTTTTTGCTGCGGTATGAGGATCTTCTGCAACATACCGTAAAACGTTAAGTGACAATGTTTCGTTTGTAACTCATTTGGTGGTCCAGATTTGGGGCGGTATTTAACGCTGCGTGTTTCCAGGAAACGTTGGATTGTTTTTTAAACTCCTAAATTAAGATACAGGGCTTCGATTTAGATAAGTGTCATTAAATAAAATACTTCATCATAAGATCTCACACGGTCTACGTAGCATCGCATCATCCTTATCACAATACTCTCTTGTTCAGTACACTCCATTTCAAAGTAAAGTGTCACAAAAATACGTTTTAAACTTTGTTAGATCCAACCAGAATCTGAAAATGATACTGGACTTCCTAAGAACTGATAAAGAAGGGAGGCCTGCCTTGTAGTAAGTATTTACTGTTAAATAGCATAGAGTTTGTAAGGAGAGTTATTACCTTCTGAATGTGGATGTTCATGTTTTTCCTCAATTAATTTTTTATTAATTTTAATGAAATGCCATTTTACTTGGTTGATGATAGAAAGCTCTATTTTCCACTGCTCTTCTTCCTTTATCAAGACCTTAATGGTTATTTACATTAAAGCTCCCCTTCCAAAATCCCTTTTTGGGAAATGGCCAAACTTGTAACAGTGACTAAAGAGTTCACTTATATTTCCTATAAAGGTGTCCCGAGTTCCATCCCTCCGTCTTTATCTATTAAAATTAAATAGAATATATCCATACTTTTAACTCAAAACTGTATCATTAGTGAGACTAATAGATTTTGTTATAAGCTCTGAAAATACCATTATTTCATTTACAAGTATACAATGCTATATAAATACGTAAAAAAAAACAAATTAGAATTAATTACCTTTAAAGAAATAAAAATTTATTATATTCACATCAGTAAAAATGTTGTGCTTGAAGTAAAACTTATAAATTAAACCATAAATATTAAATTTTTTATGGTGATAATTGTGACTGGTCAGATTAATTCATAAGGTTTCTTCTCTATTAATTATTCAACAACGGTTTAACATATACTCCAGTGTTGCCAACATATTTCTCCAACCGCCGTCGGGCATCTGCCACTGAGATTAGCAGTATATATTTTGGATGGTTTAATAACACTACCAACGCTCTGTTTTAGAGATCCTGAAAAAGTTATATACACTTTTTCTTTAACCCAATTTCCACAAAACTATCGCATGGAGTTTGATAAGGGCTTCGAGGTGGCAATTTATAAGGTCCACCTCAGCCCATTAATTTATTTTTAGAACGCCGTTTTATTACTGATGATGGATGATTAGGATGGGTAGCGGGATTTAGTACATTTAGCATACTTTAAATATTTATCATTTTCTGTTGTAAAAAAACTGAATAAAGAGTAATATGACAAAGTTTTGTAAAAGAATTTCCCTTAATAAGACTCCCAGAACTATGTAGTTAAAAAGTGTCTTCACGAAATTTCCCTAGGGATTTCTCCTTACTTTTCTCTTAGCATGTTTTGTATTAATTCTAAAAACTTCATAAAATATCCTTTCCGTCCAAATAAAATACTTTCAGACTAGTCACTTTTCTGAAAAATTTTTAATTTTACTGTTTCAGTCTAGAAGTTTCCAGCACCTGGTCATATTTCAATAAAAATCTTTTTTACATTGAGAACAGTCATAGATAGCGCCGAGTTTCTTTGAGATTGTTCATTTTATATAATACTCAATATATTAATTACATAAGATAGTTGTTATCGTAGAGCTATCTTCCCTTAGGCTGAAAAGGAATTTAGGTTTAGAATTTATAAAAGAAAAAGTTGTGTGTCAAATACGGTGGAATTCGGTCATAAAATACGGCCTCTGCATAACGATGGCTGACGGACACACAAGTTTTGACATGTCTCTCTGAATGGCGAGTGTCAGGATTCATACGTACAAATTACAGGCAGACAATTTATAAACATTAAAGGGGTTTCGTCAAATGTGAAATATTCCTTTATACAGGCAAATTATTTTAACACATTTCGAATAATCTCAATTTTAAGGCTAATATATAGAAAGAATTTAAGAGAAAAGACAAGATATCTTATGGGTTTCTTTGTAGACAACATAAGTATATTTAAACAATTTTCACAAATGTATAGCCTATAGTATAGGAAATAACCGTATGGCTAATATATGTGCCGTTTTTAGGGCTGCCCTACTGCATATGGATTTGACCTTCTAACTGACTGGTATTGGGCCATGAGATATAATCATGAAATCACTTCAAGTTAAGTAAAGGAATCTGCCCAAGCAAGATACCATCGGACTGATGAAGGTAGTCATCCTCACTCGCAGATTAAATAGTCTTTGAGGGGATTTTTCACTGTAAATATATATTTTGACAACCGATTGTCACTTACAGATATGTGGATAAATATAATTCAATTCAATTCAAATTCAAAAGGTATAATTGACAGATTTTAAATTCTCAAGAATTTATTATAGCGGTAAAGTTTCCAGATAGTGACAATAAAAAGTGGAAGAATTATACATAGTATAGCTTTCCTAGTTAAACCTTTTTCTAATAGTTTATCTCTTTGAACTTGGAGAGATATAAACATTCGTAAGTGTCAAAATGGTTTAATATCGTTCAGTAGTTTAAAAATTAATTTTTTGTAAATTTTTGTGAAATATTCGGTTTTTAAATGTTGTGAAAACGTGGAGAACGGCTTTTACACTAAAATGACTGTTAACTGGTACTGGTTAAGAAACATGTCCAAGGCGTGTTTATTTGAATTAGTTAAAAATTACGACAGTGACGTTTTAAACAAATTGAGCAGTTATGTACCTCTTTTACATTTACTCATTTATATATCTTTTAATGTTACAAGACAATATTTAATCCGAAAATTAATGGTTATCTCAGGCATTTTAAATCACAGGGAAAATCAAAATGATTTTAGATTTACTACTAATTTTTTTTAAATATGTTCCTACAATTTCTTTAGTATCTTATTGGTTTTTGGTGCGTTTAGAGTAACAAAAGGACAGCAATTATGCTTGGATAAATACGGAGGTCAAAATAAAACAATGAAGTATAAAATCGCTTTTATTAGAATATATACAGTGATCATACGACGACGGGGGTTCTGCTCTTGGGAATGATTTTGCGGCGACGGTGAGCCTTGCGCTGCGACTGCGGGGCGTGCTGCTAGAGGTTCAGCGGGGGCCCGTTCTCGACAAACGAGGAAATGTTGTTGACCACGTTGTTCACCTTGGCTAAAGTGGGAGACTTGTTGGTTATTGCTATTGGCGTCGTTGTCGTAGTTTGAGTCGACCTTGTCGATGTCTGAACTTTGTCCTTTTTGTGTTTCTTGGTGTCCTCATTGATCTCCAGAGCTATGCATTCTCTTTGACCTAAAACAGCAATGCGTATTTAAAAAAGAATTACACCTTTTCTGTAAAAAGTGAACAAGAAATTTAAAGTTGTCGTAGGGTCTGTTCTTGAACTATTACTAATTCTCAAGATTATCAAATCAGATAGACGGGTCTTTGATACCGTAAACAACGTACGACTAAAACTGTTATTTCTTAGATAATGTCATAAACCAATCGATTCAACACTGTCTGACTACCAATCATCAACCACTGCTCCAACCATGATAAAATTAGTCCAGGCTGATTTAGTATAGGCGTTAAATATTGGGATTATCATAACAGAACATAACTTGGCAATGTTATTCTTATTATTGATCCCATGATTTTCACTTGTATTTAGTGAGATAAGTCAGCATTTCATGGATACTCACCCATATTTAGGTTGTGGTGGAGAGGACTTTAAAGTCCTGACTTAGCCTCTAATAAAGACATTTTTCATTTAATTTTGTTCACCCTTTAAGTTAATGTTATATAAGTACTGATATAACATTAACTGATATAATCAGTACTGACCTTGGTTGTGATCAAACCATGACTAAAGAAGATGATCTTTTAGGACATACTGAATAATAGATTGCTCATTAAGTTTTGTGTCATTTTCCAAACCATTATAAAAGTTTTGTTTGCAATTTTAATTGGCTTTAATTTTTTTTTATGATATTGTTGCGAAAAAAATCATGATTTGGACTACTTTAATTACACTGATGCTTGAACAGTTCCAATGAGTTATACAACGATTCGAAGCAAAAATTATTTTTTGTTTGGTTTATAACATTTATGAAATATTAACTAACGATATCTAAGACATACTCAAATCGCTTACTTCTCTATGTTATTTTGTTAAAAATTACAAGGTAGAGATTATATATAAAAATTAATATTTATTTGAAATTATTTTGTCTTTCCTAAGTTTATCACTAATTTTACTTCAAGTAATCACTATTCCTATACTTTTTAAATACACAATTACTTGTACATTTATAATTTTAATATTTGAAGAATGTAATAAATAGGAATATATGATGAATGGACAATGCGTACCAAGGACTTGAGCAAACGGTTGGTGAGTATGGGCCACTGGAGCTGCACCGACCATGACACTGGCTGCAGTGCCGGACTTGAACAGTCCGTGCCGACTTGGCATCATGGACTGGCGTACATTGCGCTCTGGTCGGACCAAGATGATGTATAACTGAAACATTGACTCTTGGTAATACTCACTTCTGTTGTAGTATAACGTTCCATATTATGTAAAGCAAAACTCACCTACATCTCTGTAATAATTAAATATGTTCTCCTAAAACATAGGGTACGTTCTCCTAAAGAGTTACGAATACGTAAACACTTAAGGAGTACTAAGGCTTAACAACTAAACAAAATAAAATTATTACCGCTCATATGGCAGCGTTCAGAATCAGAATCAAAATCTGAATCTGCAAGTTGGCACCTATTTTTATTACCCTCACTGGCCATATTCAGGATCTAAATTACAAAGAAGAGGTTACAACGATGTTATCACGTAAGTGCTAATGCGTTTGTAGGTTTATATGGAGCAAATACAAGTGTGATAGAAATGAATACAATCAATCATAATCTATAGTATTTATCTTAAATTTTGCCATATTGCATATATAATCTTTTGAGTGATTAAAAATACAAGAGGGAAAGAATAGTCACAGACATACACATGATGTAACGAATAGTATACATACACAGACCAGCGTCAAAGTATAGACTTACCAACACACTCATCACGTAGGTATCGTATACTTAGGAAGTAGTGATGCATTTGGCTGATAGTACATATATACATGTTATATACAATGTAGTGATAATTGTAGCAAAATTCATAGGTACGAATTCCAGCTAAATATTAAAGATAGTGAGTACTGTCATATACTTTGGATATTAGAGTGCGGAATATTGTGATAAACTGATAAGAAACGCCTCCAATTTGTATTATCACCTTCTTGGAAATTCAGTCTCCAACTGGTAAGCACTGGTTATTTATAACGCTTGGAAAAAATAGTATAGTATCAAAGTTAATATTCATTAAGAGCCAGTATTATAAACTGACAAATCAGCAGCATGCATGCAAAAATACTACCCCTCCAAGAGGTCTTTTAATGCTATAACGCCGTCTCCGTCTGCTAGTATGTTCACAATAGTAACAGTTCACAATTGCAAGGCAACTCCAAATTCATAAGTTAGGTTTCATTAGCTATCTGCCATTCAAAGCAAGACATCTTTGATTTAGCTTAAGTTATGTTAGGTTCGCTTAGGGTAGTGTGGGACCCACTGGGATTCTCCACCTCCAAACAAAGCAGACAGTGCTGAAACATATTTTTACATATATCACTGTTTTACAACATATTTTCGCTGTACTCAGGGTATGCTACTTTGAAGCATTTACCTTAGGAGAGAAGAGGCAGACCAGAGTGACGCTGGCGGACATACTGATAGTCACGGACATGGAGGTGATGCGGAGCGGCATGTGGTGACCAGTGCCGAAGTACAGAGGTACGAATGCCAGCCATATCACACAAGTAGTATACATTGTGAACCCTAAGACAGCAAATATCTTCACTATGTTTGCTATCAGTATCTTGGTATTCATAGAACTGTTAAAAGTTAATATTTGGCTATGGATGGACTGTGATGGATATATTACTTTTTGGACATTTACCTTTGTTCAGTGTTACAAGAAATCTGTAACATTAAATTTCGTGATCTGCAATTTGGACTTTGTCGAAAGAAGATTTCACATGTTCACAAGATACTCACCTATGTGCTTACTCTCGTTGAATGCCTCAGGGATGTTCCGAGTGAGGACAGCGTACACGGTACAAACCAGGATGAGCAGTATGGGGTAGCCAAACGCTATCATGTATGAAGCATTGACATATGACGCGCAGACCAGCAGGTTATCCTCCCGTGTGGGGTAGTGGTGGATGGCCCGAGGGGGTGATACGATCATCCATATACCGTTGATCAAGACCTACGGGACCACAATAGAGGTTTAATATTGTACTTTATGAATTGCAAACAAAAGTATTAATCTCCATCCTGTCTTGTTTAGCTTTTTGCGTTGTTACACGTTTTTGCTGCAATTCGTGGACTTTCTGTACAAACGGGAGATTTAAGCTGCAACATAAGTCTACTTGAACCGCATGGAGGTTTTAAGTAAATATCTCTGTCAATTTTACCAAACATCTTGTTTGTTGAGTTAAAATCTTTCAAATTATTACATGTTTAGAGTTTTGGCAATTATTTTGTATGTTATATTTTCAATATGAATTTGGAAATGTAATTTTAAAATTATATCCGAATGCTTGAACCACACATAAATAAGGTATCAGGTTCTGATTGCTTTTATATCTTAAATTATATATCTATACACATAATGCAATGAACACGTAGTTGGGAACATTGTTCTCCCTCCCCTCTCCACTTCCTTATATCTTGTTACCTGTACAGACACAAGACCGCTGCAGATGATCAGCTGAGACTTAGGGGAGATGAAGTTTGGGCCGCTTTGTAGTCCGCTTGCCGGCGTTGAAGATACGGGCTATCCGGTTAGTTTTCGTGAGTAACGCTGCGTTACACCACCGTGAAACAGAACCCTGTCCCGAACCTGGCCAACAACACAAATTATAGTACAGGTGAGTCTGACACCTGCACTGTAAACATCTAGAACGTGTCTGTAGGTGTGGACACAATGTTACTGACCTCTGGATGCCACAGACGACATTGCTGGGCCGCAGCACCAACGCGAAGGTGACGGAGTAACACAGCAGTATACCGGTGAGCAGGACATAACTCAGCTCCCGGCCCGCGGCCTTGACCACCGGGGTCGTATTGTGTCGAAGAAATAACACCCCCAACCACTAGGAGGGTTATTTATGATACCTGCGACACAATCACTGAAGTATGAGGTGGTGTCGGGATCTTATTTTAGTATTGTTGACATTAGAACAAATTACTTTAAGCAATATAGTGCTGAGTGTGTATATAGTATAAGAAGATGACCTACCTGTCGCAGACAGTGACATGGCTCCGATGGCCCAGGCACTCTCTGCCTTGAGGAACACCTCTGGAATATTCAAACACTGTTGTTTGCTGGGGTCCGGTACTGTTCCCTCAGGACACATCACACACTGAGTCTCGTCCAGAGGGTGTCTTACCTACACAAACACAGGTTATTACAGTTTGATGACAGGTTGGACTTGCTTGTGGTAGATAATGACATGGCTCCAATGGAGATTTGGGCAAACACGTCTGAAATTTGCAGACACTGTTTACTCATTGTTGAATTTCCTCGATTAGTAATAAGAATGCATCAATTTCATCTTGAGCTTATCTACAAATTTTATTCAGGAATCTAATGGTAATTTGAAAATTTTAACACATTTAAATGTGCTAAAAAATATTTATTAAAATCATCGTAAATTGTTTTCCATTCCAATGGTTAAAGTATAAATTTTAACAGTTTCTTACTGATCATGTAAGAGATTTCGTGATGTTTTAGTCAATGTATTTGACTTTTATGTGTCATTCATAACAGTACTCTTTTTAATATTTTTAAAATGATGGACCATAATTACACCTTAATACCCATTTTTAACTTTTATGTACTTCATGTGTTATTTCCTTGATAGTGCTTTTACTGTTTGAACCCATTTTAGTTTATTTTTCCCTTTTGGTTCCTCAAGGAAAGTTAAATACAAACACATAAGCAAGATTTAAGATCAATAATCCAAATAAAGTATAATTTAATAATGTTATTCAACATGTATTGTGGGGCGAAAAAAATTAGAAGTGTAAAAAACCAAAGAATTTGTCTTTTTAAATTGCAATATTAGATGAAGTCCTATCTTAACATGGATTCACACCTTAAATTGAAATCCAGGACTGTGTAACATAAAGCAATCTTTACTGTTTGTTTTAATTTCCAACCTTTAAAAGTTAATCACTTTTAGTAAGTTTATGTTTTTTAATTGCGGATTGTACTTTAATTGCGGTACATATACTCGTATTTTGTTTATTTCTTGTAATGTTGGAACTGGCGGAATACAAATTTTCGCATTCATGATTTACTGGTAACAATATCCTCTTATTTATGTTAGACATTGGGCTGCAGTGAACAGTGAGACACAAACAACTTTACCTGGTACTGTGTACAGTTGAAGCAGTGCCAACAACAGCTCTCTCCCTCCACGTACTGCTTGGCTTGTCCCAACTCGCACGGCAGACTACAGACAGACTCTGGGGGTTGTGACTGCCCCAGGCGGAACTGTACATCTGTCGGCACATACCAATCACTATGTTGAGTTTGTTCTGTGACATCCGGTGATCTATGAGTGTAAACCATTGCATAATCTAATATGTTACTGGATACTTCAATAAAGCGTAAAGGAACGATATAATAGTTTGATTTATTTTAGAACAGCTAGAGTACCTACTTTTAAGCTTAAAAACACAGGAAGTAATGAATTACAATGCAGTAGTTTATATTCTACCTATATCAAAAAGAAAATGGGAATTATAGATATATCATATTATGTGACAACAGACTCATAACAGAAAGTTACGAGCTTGACAGGTCCTTTGTAATCCAGTCCCTAAGGTTCATTATTGACAT
>NW_025785998.1:0-18296 GCF_021130785.1 Homalodisca vitripennis | reverse complement strand
CTAGACAAAAAAATGTACTAGTACAGATTTAGAATCATAACGTAGCAGATTACCCCTAAAATGGCATATGTTACAGAGTACTCCTAAAATTGTTCAGTTACACTTTCCAGCTACTGTTACTGCTAAAACCCACGTAACCGTGCAATTTACTCGTACTTGTTTAGAATCATACGTTACAGAGTACCCCTACAATTGTACAGTTACACTTTCCAGCTACAACTGTTACTGCTAAACCCACGGTAACTGTGCAATGTACTCGTACTTGTTTAGAATCATATGTTACAGAGTACCCCTACAATTGTACAGTTACACTTTCCAGCTACAGTTACTGCTAAACCCACGGTAACCGTGCAATGTACTTACTTGTTTAGAATCATATATTACAGAGTACCCCTACAATTGTACAGTTTACACTTTCCAGCTACTGTTACTGCTAAACCCACGGTAACCGTGCAATGTACTTACTTGTTTAGGAATCATATGTTACAGAGTACCCCTGCAATTGTACAACTACACTTCCACTACTGTTACTGCTAAATGAGTCCGGTTACTTTGTACCAGGATCGGCAGTAAACGTGTAAAATATCATATCGTAAAAGTACCTTTAGCATTAACCTGTACCGGTTTTATTTTCGTTTTGCGGTAACTGGTACTCTCGGGGACAGACGGTACCCGGCACAAAGTATCTGTTAAATTAGTCCCTACGTGATCAGTTGTCACAGTAGTGACGAGTTCCCGATCTCTGAGCAGTTCTGTACTGTGTTGTGATGTCATTCATTGTCACCACAGGCAACACCGTCCTCGGCACATTCTGGCGAATTGCACGTTAATTCGAGCAGTTACCTGTAAATTAACAAACCCGGCTCAATTTAATATGTGTTACAATTTAAACGTTTTAAAATAGTGGTTTACAAAATTACACGCTCAACATAATGACTCTTAGCTCTATAACGTGACCAATGCCAAATTTTGCTAACTATCCGGTCAAGAATAAGAGATAAGATGGTAATTTAATAATAACTTTATTTTCATACTATTTTATATTCTCATATTCCATTGCAGTACCCTTTGGTCTTAATCGATCTGAAGCTTCCGAATTATGGATATTCAAGGTGGCAGTTTGGTTGAAAAGCACCAAAACCGGTATATTTTCGTTTCGTTGTTATCGGTATAAAACTGGAACTTATTTTTAGTGAACAGTTTTATATGTAGAAACTCAGAAATAAACGAACTAAATTGTAGTATAACTTACGTTATAGTAGCATATCAGGTAGTTTGTGGTCAACTTTCAAACACGGATATCAATGAGGAGTATATAGATTCTATACTTTTTGATCCGAGAGTAGACATCAAGATTTAGCTTTGGTATTGATTTATGATTTAAACATAATCATTTTGATAATTTTATCATTAAATTTCGTTTTAGTTAAATATACTTCATATAAACTGTATTTGTTACAGAATATTTTTATTATCCCTGTATGAACTTCCTGGTTATTGGTGGTAGAGTGGTTTTACTGTAAACTATACACTCTGGCCTGATCTTTTCCCTCGTGGGTTTATGAGTTCAGAAATATTATAAAATAACCATTCTGGAACCTAAAATTTATGACCTTTCCATGCTCCCGACAACCCATGGTTTCGGACACCCCCCCCCCCCCCGCCGAGAAGATTTCTGGTTGCGCCACTGACGTTCATACAATGGTTTTCAAATGAGTTATAGAAAATATGGCCTGAAAATGTCCCCTTTTGTAGTTAGAATGACATGTGAAACATAGATTTCGCATAATTTACATACATGTATTCGTTACCACAATTGTAATTTATCTAGTTTAAAAACCACTTGATTACTCTTTGGATTCCACGGTTCTGAAGGCAGGTTTTTGGATTACAGTCTGACCTTCTACATCTGTAATTCTCTTTTTCTTATGTTCCAGGTTAATTTCGGAGATGTGTTTATCCCTTCCAACCTGGAAGTACCCAAGGCTAGAGTGCTTCCAGAGTTCCGAAGGCTGGCTCATGGATTGCGGTCAGGCAACATCACGGTGCTTGACGCCAAGACCTTCTATATCCCCAACCTCCACTATGACGGTGCTGGCCCCGACGCCTACTTCTGGGTCGGAAATGGCACGGAAACCTACCCCACTAGGCATTAAAGTGGCTAACGAGAATGGGAAGGTGAGATTTTGCAGTTTTTCTCTTAGTACAAGAAGCACAGAATCCTCTCACTTGCACCTAAATGAATATTTTGTACTGCATCCAGAGTGACAGAATATCAGGATAGAAAAGGTTGGGGATAGGAGCCAGCTTCCTGTAGGAGATCCATGAGGAAGTTGTGTGGGCATTATCTGTTTTTGTCTCATTGAAAAGAAGGGGACGGCAGCTCTGTGCCAGCCTCTCCGGTCAACGCGGACAGGGGTAGGACGCCCGTATGTCCAGGCTAGCAACTACATCCAACTACAACTGACATCCTCCACAGTAGATTAACCTGTCGACACACTTTGAACCCCAGAATCTCTATATTTGCGGTTAGTGATGTGCCGCTCCTGGACATCATTAGGGTTGCCCAGATTTAAGTAAGACATCAATCGGTATTGCTATACACAGTGTGGGTTCAACTGGAAGGTATAAACAAACTAAAAGTGGGCCCTCCTGGGGCAATTATTTACATTTACTAAAGAATTAAAATTAACAGTTTTTCAGCAAATTAAAAATACGAACTTGCCAAAAATTGCAAGACTAGACTAGAAAAGAATTGCGTTATAATGAATAATAATCAAGGTCAACATGATATTAAACCTAGTTTAATTGCATCGAATTGCGATTTTTTACAAACAATATCAAACAAACTCACATTTACCTGTGTTTTTCAAAATCCAAATACAACATCAATTAAAAAATTACAATTGGATTCACCACTCGTGAATATGTAGCTTAAGACTATTCTACTGATGATAACCAAAATATAGACATAATCAAGAAAAATATTCAGCTTTTAATTTTTCTAAAAGGATAATATTTTTAACTCATTTCATTTCTATAAATTTCCACAGGAGAGTGGAGGAACGTTGTATTAAATGCAATGCAGAATTGCATATCTCAACAGAAATCTTCAAAACCATAATGAATGACAAGATAAAATTACCTAGATCACGATAAAAGACCCATCTTCGTGACCTAGCTTTTATAATTTTATAATTTGAAAGTGAATTTTAGATTCGTTTTTCGTTTTGAAAATTTTTGTGTGCATACAGTTTTACCTTTAAAACCAATTTAATTTTGATTACCTGTCAATTTAGTGGTTTTAAAGCTAACCATACACTAATTTCTTCCAATTGCTAGATGTGACCATACTACAAGAGGGGTTAAACGATCAAATTCGGTTATATGCCCCACATAACTCTAGACTTTTTCTATAAAACAGTCAGGTTTTTCTCCGTAAAACAGTCTACTACATTATTCTAAAACGTTAATAAACTTCTAAGAACAAAATATTGTAAGTTTAAAGATAACGGGACGCTCGCGAATAAGGTCGCTCGAAAGAGCCAGTTTCAAATCAGTATCCATTGACAGAGATTTAGAAGTGTCCATAGTTCAGAACCTGATCTGAACTAACAAAAGTTGAAGTTAACGAAAAAGCAGACTTTCCCTTGGTTACAGTATTTTTCAGCTTAGGTTACTCCAATATAAAAGCTGTCAAAATTTACAGAATCAATTCATACTGTGCTATTGGTAGCTATGTTGACTTTAAAACACTAAGTCCAAACAATCCAATGCTAAACAATCCTTGCAAAGAGATTGTTGTAAAGAGACTAAAATATGGTAAAATACTGGTTTGAATAACTCTAGGAACTACTAATTTATTTATTAATTAATCCAAGTAAAATTTATTAACTGACTGCATTATTTAATAGCAGTATTTAAAGCTCATCAAGACCTTTCTAAATAGAATTTCAGCAAGGTTAATATTAATTCCTATTCCAGTGCACTACTAGTTTCATCTTGTTTCTGGACTATTTGGGTTGGTTCAAACTCCAAAAAACCCCCCCTCGCTGCGCCACTGAGGTATGACCTCAGTAAAACCTTATTTTTGTAGCAAAATAAACTTGCTATAAAAAAGTTCATAAAAAATTAATCCATATTTTCCCTTCTTGAGTTATTATAGTTTCAAAATCTTACATTGCCACCATTTTGAAACCTGACATGGTATTTTTCTGAAACTTTACAAACAGATATCAATTAGAAAAATGTTCCAAAGTTTAAATATTACATCTTAAAATATAATTTTGTTCTAATAAAAACACGAAACAGACAGACAAAATCTAAACAAGATAGCCTGTACTTTAAATTACACTTCTTATATTGACCTGAAAAACCACACAGAGGAGGTTGGTAAAGTAATTTATTGACATTCTGTATAGTGAACACATTATTAAGGACCCAGAAGGGCTTTTTATTTCATGTTATTGTCTGTCCATCATATGCAGGCTGTGCGATAACTCTTGATAGAAATATCATAGAAACTTGAAACATGGTACATAGGTTCCTCTTGGTCCTCTCCTCTATTGATTTTTTGGGATCACAGGTGAAAGCGTAAGGGTACTAAGAGTAAAAATAGGTTCTTAACATTTTTATATTGGTTTTGTGGGTAGCATTTATGGCAATGAGAAACTTGCAGGATAAATAAATTTGTAACAGACTGAGTTGAACCTTATGTCATTTTATCATGTAACAGAGTGACACATTTAAACGAAGTTATTTTGTGATTAGTAAGACTCCCATTACATTCTGGTGGGTCTTTTATACTCTGTTCTATTAGTACATGTTTCTCTTATCTAATGGTATGAGAAATTAAACAAAGCTAGGAGGATTAAAATGGAAACATCAGGATGAGCGAAATATTAAAATAAATTTGTATATAAAGTTGGATATCTGCCCCTGAAATATCAAAGTAAATGTTGGGTTGAAATACGTTAATAATATTGTAATTGTATAAGTGATTTCTGATCCATCATGACCTCACAAAACTCTACAGAAAAATAACAGGTCTGCCGAAACACAATGAGCAGAAGTGAATAATTATGAAAAGTTTTACTCCTACTAAAGATATTTAATCTTTTTAATATTTTTTTTTAAACCATAAACAATTGTGTGAATATCTTTTCAGCTTTTCTTGTTTTATGTTTTATTTATGGCCAACTGTTGTACAAATAGTAATTTTGGTGTTTTTGTTAGTATTTATTTTTTAACCCTTAAACAATTTGAGAATGTCACTGACAATTAATTTTAAAATGTTTTAATTTGTCTTTAACTCGTTTCAGTGAGTTTATTATTTGGTGTAAACATAAACACCTAGTTTTATTATAACTTTTATTTTGTCTATGTTGGGGTTCAAAGATAACTTTTGTTTTTTTATCAATACTTTATTATGCAGCATAACAACATTTGCTGTTTCTGTTCAATAAATGGAGGCTGTAGCTTTAGTAAATAGGGATTCTATAGTAAATACAATTTTCACCTGTAGTTATAAATCTAAAAATTTAGCATACTTTACCAGTTTTTAAATATAAAATGGAAATATTTTTTAAAATCTGTGTTTTGGAGACTCAAATAATCACACATTCTTAATACTACTTAACAACTGCAAATACATTAAATTATTACAGCATGAAGGAATGGTGGTGACAAAGATTATTAACTTATATAACTTCATAAACTTCCATAACAATATCCTATATTTTAATGAAAGAGAAAATTGCTAATAAAAGTGTTTTAAAAACATTTGTGTTGACTATTAAAACTGTAGCTTTTGATGTAAAACATGTCTAGGAACTCAATAACTTATTGTAATTTGTTGTGTTTTTTATAAGTGAAAAGAAGTTTAACACTCTGAAAAAGAACCACTTTTGTTTCTATTAATAAATTCTTGGTATTAAATTGACCATCTTATTAATTGAGAAAGGTTTATTTTAAAGCAATGATAACTGAGGTGAGAAAAATGGTACATTGTGTGTTGCTAGCCAGGTTTCCAATCAATCAATAATTCTTTATTCATTAGTTGTACAATGAGGTACATCCAATAGTGTCATATATTTCTTATATACAGGGGTGTCCCATGAAGAAACGGAGAAACTGACAGGACTTGTTCTTACGGTGAAAAAAATGAAAACAGTTCATATACACATAGGTCTAGAAACGCTTAGTTAGCGAGCTATACAGGGTGAAAGATTTCGCCCAGATTTCAGAGCCACCGTTTAAAAGGGAGCCCTATTAAATTATTTTGGGCGTTACCCAGGACGTAAAAATTTAATGTATATTATGCAAATTGAACTGAAAAATTGAATAAATTGGTACCAGACCTCTAGCTGCAGTAATTTTTAAGATATCTGAAGAAATACGCAAAATTCGGTGTCCAAAAACAAAGTTTCATTTAGGTTTCAAGTAGATTAACTTTGTTAAATGTGTAACAAACCACGTTAAAATTCTTTAACAAAACTTGTAAAGAATTAATTTCTTAAGAATAATGATGTAAAAATAAACCAATAAAAATTATACGTAAACTTTAAATAACATACGAAGAATAGACAAAATCGGTTACACTTTTTTTTCTTACTGAACGTACATGTTATTTATAAACTTTTATTTTCACTTACTATTGCAAAAAAGAATTTAATGCTAACAAAATAACTAACCTTAGTTTAAGTAACTGTTCGAAATTCCCTCCTTCACAATGCACACAGCATTCTGCTCGACGTAAAATATTTGTGGTTGCTCTGCGAATTATGTCTGGATTGCTTTTCTTATACTGTCAAATTCTAGCGAATTCTTCATTGGTATCAACTTTACGTTTATACACCCATAGCTTTGATATGTCCCCATAAGAAGTAGTCAAGAGGCGATAAGTCAGGCGATCGTGGTGGCCAGTTTGATTGGTCCACCACACCCAATCCAGTTTCAAGAAATTAGCATTCAAATGATTTCTAGCTACGAAAGAAAAATGAGGAGTTGCACCATCGTGTTGGAAAATCATTTAAAATCTTTTTTGTAAAGGGATATCTTCCAAAAGAGCCGGTAAATCATTTTTCAGAAATTGTTTGTACATATTTCCTGTAAGGTTTTCCTTCAAAAACGAATGGTCCTAGAATTTTGTCATCAATAACGGCACACCAAACATTAATGTGAAATCTGTGTTGGAAAAAGGTTTCTCTACGGTACCATGTGGATTTTCTTCGCATCCATAAATGGACTATTTCTACAATTGAAGGACCCGTTTCTCGTGAAAGTTGCTTCATCAGTAAATAAAATTGAATTCACCCTATCAGCATTACCTAGAAGCCAATGAGAAAAGTTTTAACCGTAAAGGGTAAATCTGTCGGCAGCAAATGTTGTACCTTTTGCAGGTGAAAAGGATGAAGTCTCTCTTTAACGCAAGATGCGCCACACTTTGTTTCTCGATAAACCAGTGCGATACGCAATTCGCCTCGTACTAGTACCCGGGCTACGATGAATATGTTGAATCACTTGAAGTTCATCGTTAACGGCGATGATGTGCCTGCCGTTCAACCGAAAACGAAATTGTTGGAAATGATCCATTCGTTCTTAAAAACTGAAACACTGAAGAAAAAGTTTTCGCATTCGGAATCCGCCTTGCAGGAAATCTTTCCTGATATTCACGTCGAGCAGCTTCCGCATTTCCTTTAGCATTTCCGTAACAGAACATTATGTCGGCATATTCTTCATTAGAAAATTGAAACGGCATATTATCTTTTATACTGTATCAATATTTACACTTAACTTATCTGTATGACACTTCAATATAAAATATTCAAAAAAAAGTTCGTAATTGTGATTGTTTGAACAGCTGTTAGTACTGCCAACCTATGAAAATAATATTTTTGTTACAAAAGTTGTAGAATAACGTAAATTAATTCGCAATTATTGTTAAGTTTCAGATTTTATGACACTAAAGTTTTTTTACTAGTATGTAATTCATTAGAAAAAATAGAACAATGTTTCTATAAATAAAATCTATACATAATTATTTTCAATAATATTTTCAATAATTAACATGTTTTCTCCAAATATTAAGATGTACATTCAGTAAGAAAAAAAAGTCTAACCGATTTTGTCTATTCTTCGTATGTTATTTATTTAATTAAAAAATTGATTTTCTTAAAATTTACGTATAATTTTTTATTGGCTTATTTTACATCATTATCTTAAGAAATTAATTCTTTACAAGTTTTGTTAAAGAATTTTAACGTGTTTTTTTACACATTTAACAAAGTTAATCTACGTGAAACCTAAATGAAACTTGTTTTTGGACACCGAATTTTGCATATTTCTTCAGATATCTTAAAAATTAACTGCAGCTAGAGGTCTGGTACCAATTTTTATTCAATTTTTTCAGTTCAATTTGCATAATATACATTAAATTTTACGTCCTGGGTAATGCCCAAAAAATTTAATAGGGCTCCCTTTTAACGGTGGCACTGAAATCAGGGCGAACTCTTTCACCCTGTATAGCTCGTTAACTAAGCGTTTCTAGACCTATGTGTATATGAACTTTTTTCATTATTTTCCACCGTAAGAACAAGTCCTGACAGTTTCTCCGTTTCTTCATGAGACACACCCTGTATATGTACAAAATTACTAAACATATTCAAGTTCCTCTATTGAATACAAAACTAAATCAATCAAATAGTTTTCTTTTAAATTTGGTAGTATTATTTTCCATCTTTATGCTTTGAGGAATATTTTTCATAAATCTTTTCCTGATATACATAGTTTTTTTTGTGCGTATATTTCAAGTCTATGATGATCACTGATGATTTCATTCTTATGGCGTGTGTTTATATTTGAGCACATTATTTTATAAATTAATTTGTTTGACCATGATTGTTTTTAAAATATAGGATGGTTTCATATATACATATATATATAAAGTCCAAAAACTGGTTATTATTTTTAATTCTTTTAAAAGCAATTTCTAACAGATTCTGAGAATTTAAGCTTAAGTATACTTCTTCTAATGGCGTGTTTTTAAAAAGAACATTTTCAACATCTTTTGTTTAAAAGAACAGATTCCAAGAAAATCTCATCTGCTGTAGCTGTCTCAAAGCCAGTATGAAAGGAAAATATTTATATTCTTCATAAAACTTTGTGAAATACAGGTTTTTCCTTTAAACCTTTGAAATAAAACTATTCCTAGAATTCTATTCAGAAAATATGCAGGGGACTAATGACAAGAAGCATTGCTAAAATATACAAAAATTATGAATAAATGTATGAGAATACTTCAAAGAAATCGTTTCTATAAAACTTTAAGTGTCTTTATATATGTCATGGAGAATTACAAAATTATATTTCTTGAATTTTAACTTTCTTTAAAATTACAATATTTTAATTTTATCAGAGAAAGCTGCAAAAGCATTAAAGTAATATTTAATCTTTATCTCTTTGTTATGCAGGTCCATGTCTTGTGGAGGGAAGATTTTTTTTTATTTTAAAGACAAATAATACATAGAAATCACAGAGAAATAAATACGGTACATTACTTATGGATTTTTATTTAATCCATATTTATATTAATCATAATCCTTGGGTGATTTAGCAGATGACATTGTGGCATGACAGTAGACCATGTCTTGGGTTGAAGTGGCATCATATGAGGTCGAGCAGAGGTTATATGATAATTAACCAAAAGTTAATATTTCTTTACTACGATGAAACAAATGCAGTAATCTTCATTTTGATAATTATTTATGTAATTGTATCAGCATTAAAACTCAATGTGAAGAAGAAAACTGAAAAAAATAGTGCTTATTACTTGATTTTATTTAGATCTTGAACGCCAACAAAACTATGTAGTCCTCTTGAGATATGTAATGAAAATTGAAGATGCGATTTCACAGATTTTAGTCAGGTTGGAGCTTAAGATATTTTGTTATGAAAATAATGTTAATTTGTTATACAGGTAGGTATGATTCAGAGCATTTGTTTTGCAATTTTCTAAGTTGAACATTGACTAGATTATGCAATGCTCAATATTATGCAAACTAACAACCAGTACCTGTTTAAAAGAATCTCAGTACATGGTTTAGTGATCTCTTGTAAAAAAAGTGTTTAATTTACTTCTTTGTATCTTGTGGTAACACATTTAACTGTAATGTTTCTAGAGTGCTATCTTACAAAAAAGACTGGCAACTTCATTTTTCTACATATTCTAGTTCATTATGTGTCTTTCTTCAATGCAATAACATTGTTCTCACTGATGTTTAGGCTATAAAAGCCTTTAACATTAAGGAAACTCCACCATCTCCGTCATAATCCATAGTAAGATAGGCCTATTGACCACTCCTTTTCTACCCCAATATCTTGACATTGTGGTTGGTGTGCCGCATTGGTTTTACCCAGATTTAAGTGACACACATTGGGTTTTGCTATACCACAGTATAGGGTCATAATATACCTATGATATATGGGATGCCATTTAAAAATGTCGAAGTTGTTCCACCACCTATTCCTGTCCATTTTGAGAAAAGAAGAAAAAAATTGTAATCCAACTTTAAAAACTATAACATACCCACCTTCACGCTTTTTATTTTATTTTGAACATTAAGAGGCAGTTTATGTATAATGAATGAACTATTGGTTGAAAAAACTAGTTAATGCTTAAGGTATAATGAAAGTTTATCATTTGTGCAGCCTGGAACCATTGAGGGGCTACCAGGGAGAAGACATTGAGATACAGCTGCCAGGAAACCTGACAGTATACGACATTGACTGGCTAGCAGTCTGGTGTGTCCAGTATCGGCACAACTTCGGCCATGTCAACATCCCAAAGGACCTGGACGTTCCTCCTGCTCTCGGCCAGACCAAGATCACTGTGAGTTACAAACCTAAACCAACAAGAAAACCTCCAAAAAAGAAACCTCAAAGGCCTTTTTCTTGGTTTGAGTATTTGGGCTTTTAATATTTTTTTGTTATGAGAATAATCTTGATTTTTCAAGCTATAAAACATCAATTTTTGATTTGTCATTTGTTTAAATATACTTTTAAGTTCCTTAAAATGAAGTTCCATAAATTATATTACTGTTTATTATTAACATATCTTTTCAGCGTTTCTTGTTTTATGTTTTATTTATGGCCAACTGTTGTACAAATAGTAATTATGGTGTTTTTGTTAGTATTTATTTTTAACCCTTAAACAATTGAGAATGTCCCTGGACAATTAATTAAAACATGTTTTATTGTCTTTGACTCGTTTCAATGAGTTTATTATTTTGTGTAACCATATACATCTAGTTTTTGTTATAACTTTATTTTGTTATGGTTGGTTTGATGGCATAGTTGTTGTTTTATATTTTGTTTCAGTTAGTTTATTTTTGTACTTTTGTAACTTCATAGATGTGTTTACAAGTTAATAAATAGGTACTCGAACATTTCTTGTAATTATTTTCCTGGAGGTTGTATCTTCACAATATTTTATCTATATGAAAAACATAAAAACTTATTAAAAATCAATAATTTATTTAATTTTTATGCAAATAAATAGGTACAATTTATGTATTTAATTTGACATTGATTCACAAAAGATATAGTAAACTGAAATAAATTATTACAGATATATAAAAATATTAACTTTAGTGTGATCTGTTTAATTAATTTATTGATCAGCCATGCAGTAAACTACCTTGAAATCTTAGCTGAGAGTTGAAATTATATTAATGCACAGTTTATAATTTTGAGCACCGATTTGAATTTTTGTTATTATTATTTCTAATGAATGTTACACACAAATTCAGATGACTTTTCGTGATGACAAAGGATAATCAGTCAGTAATCATAATCACATACAAAAATATACTTTTATTTTTCCTTTGTAAATAACACAATATAAACCTTTTTAAAGGTAATTAATTAACAATATTTAATAAGATAGTGAAAATTAGTATTTCCTTCTTGAAAGTAATGCTGTTTTGTTTAACTGATGGAACAGCCGCCATGGTGGTACAATCCGGTAAGTTATTACAAGGTTATTAAATTTAAATCTATTTAGTAATTACACAAACTTATTACATTACATTTAGTACCTAACTAAAGATAAATCCCATGTTCACTTGAAAAGCTAGACAATAGAGTACATTAGCACAGATCTCTGAGTGAGCTTAGTGAAAACTAATTAAAGCATTTGTCTACTAATTCAGTGTGTGTGCCATAATTATATATATCCTACAATTGTATGGCAAAGAGTATGCTTGAAGGCAACGTTCAGTTCATAGTAAGGTTTTTGGTACATTTCAAACTGTAAACTGTAAATATTTGGTCTCACACCGAATTTTCTTTAAATAAAATAATTGTTATTTGTTTTAAAGAAAATCCAGTGTTTTAAGCCCTTGTAAAGACAGTGTTTTCAACTTAAAATACTGAAAAAAATAATCAGGTGATAAGATTGAAGAAGTATTTGATGCTTTAAAGCAAATAAAGCTTTTCAAACAGTGTAATTTAAAAATTTGCAAGACATTTGTAAAAGAGAAAAAGAAGAAAGGATAGCTTATAAAGTAAAAATATTATTACCCTTTATATCATTTACAAATTCTATTTTTCAGATTTAATTTGTTCTGTATCAATAATAACTGCAATAGTCTGGTGTAATAAATTAAATTTTAGTTAAATTGTGTTTTGAATTTGATGATATTTATACTTTTATTTAAATTTTAACTTTATTAATATTGATCTGATCTGGTATAAATTATTCAAATCCATGTTTTAAGTGCTCACCAATGTTTACATTTTCTTAACCTGTATTGTGCTTACAGACGAGCAGTACAGCATCAAGCCCAACGACGGAGGCAGTGCCGGCATACACTAACTGTCGGGAGATGCTGGATGAACGGCTTCAGGTCATGTGGGAGAAGCAAGGAGACTACATCGAGATCCAACTGGCTGGTAGGATAAGAGAGGACCAGTATCTGTCCTTTGGCATCAGTGGAGAGTATGGAAGGTGAGTCTTTCACTGTAACTGGAAGTAACAAAATAATAAGAATGCCATAATTTATTAAGTGTTAGAAGTAACTGACACATGATTATTCCTTATTGTGAAATGTTCTCTTCTTATATTTCCATAGTATTTAAAGTTTGCTTGTATTAACAGAAGGAAGGTTTTATCTTGAATGATGTCCATTATGCTACTTACAGGAACTCTTTCTTGATCCTGAGCTAAACATAATCTTTAATATCATTTAACTCGGAGCCAAGAAGCACACTAACTAGAGTTGGAGTAAATCTAATAAAAAGTTCTACATTGCAAAAAGTTTTAGTTATGAGTTTTTTATATGTTTCCAACTTTTTGGGGTGACCAAAAGCTTATACCACAATGAAAATATTGTCAATTCCTGGTCTTTTCTTTAACTATAAGTTTTGGTGAGTACGTGTACTTTCTTTATTAAATACAAATACATTTCATATAATTGGACAGTTATATTGTCAGAGTAGTATAAATTAATTCCATAATACACTTGTTCAAACATTGGTAAAACCTGCAAAACATTTTACAAAATTGTGAAGTGAGGACTTCAATTTTATTGCCAATCACTTTTAATTGAATTATCTGTATTTGGAAAAGTACCTGAAAAGCACAAAATATACCATTATTTATGTGATTTTAAGTTTGCTATGTCAAGAAGACATAGCAAAAACTTTCTACCAAAACTCTTACATTACTTTATGTTATGTTATAGAGTGCTTTGTTTAAAAACAAGCAATAACTTTGCATCCCACAAAGTAAAAATTTTACTAAGTTGTGAGTTGTCCCATTATAAGATGCTTTAGGATAGGCATCACCATACTCGTATGCATCATATTTCCATATTTTATTATTTATTTCAGTCTATCTAAGAGGCAAGGAAAAAAACTATTGGTTTCTGTTAGCTGTGACAATAAAAGGTTTATACGAAGTCATAATATTTTTGACATTCAATATTTACAGTACTAATCCTCATAATATTTATAAATTCAAAAATGTGTTTGTTTTTCTTTCACACGTAAACTATTCAACATGTACCGTTATTAACATGAACATTCTTACGATCCCTAGTATAAATATAGGCCTATTCTTATTTTGAAAATCTCTCCTGACTACACCCCACTGGTCTTTAAAGTAGCAAAAAATCCCATCTTGGTCTCTAAAATTGTAAAATATTAATTTAAAAAGTCTGTCATAAAGTAATCAACAAGTCTGTGTAAACATTGTTTTATGACAGCACAACAATATGTTTAATTAATTTAACCACTGTTTTCAATTTGTATATATCTATAGCTTGTAAATTCTCTAAAGGATTAACCATAACTTTTCATGCTGTTTTTTATAATTCAGCAATTAGGTAAGTATTTATCTACCTTATAAAATGTCCTGAAACATAAGATGGTCAGAATTTGATTCCTAAAACTCCCTTCGAAGCAGTTGGCAAGAACTGTGCTAGATGAAGTTCGCTGGACTGTGTCCTTTGAACTAATATACCAATTCCGCCTCAATGAAACAAACACTAAATAGTGCTATTGTTAATGTACTCTTGGCTGTATATTTTTATCCAAGTAATAAGTATTAGATATAAAAGACAAAGTTACTATTTTACTTTCACTATACATTTAAAGACTGTTATAGAATCCTATTTTAGTGCCAAGGCAAACCAATTCATTTACTATGGACTTTACTTAATGAACAAAATTAGGAATGTGTACATGTAAGGTATTGAGTTTTGTTTCCATAGGCATTTTGAGAAGGCATATTTACAGTAGCTAAAGGAATTGGAATCCCAAATCAATACACAAGATACCAAAATGCAATTTTTATGACAGAAAATTGTCGAGGGTACATCGCATCCATTTCTCACTGATGAGGTATACAATACTGATCAGGTATACAAATACTGATATAATTCCTAGATTGGGACAGAGTAGACAATATAGTATTGTGATCATGAATTAATTAGAAAGCAAGTACTTCAGTGTATCTTGTATCATCATTACAAATTAATGACAACTGTCATAAAATTGAAATGTGTTCATATTGTTGATGATTTTAGTTTATAATTTTCAATAACAATATCCATATCAATATAGGTAACTTTAGAAAACTCTACTGTTTTTAATTCAACCTCATTACAAAATTGTGTATATATATATATATATATATATATATATATATATATATATATATACAGGGTGATTCGGTTAGTGTTACCGGCACTTTCTGAGCTGATTGTACTATAAAAAATAAAGAAAAAAGTTCATATAAACATGGGTCCGGAAATGCTTCCTTACTGGGTTATGGCCAATTGAAGATTTCACCAAAAATTGTGTGCAGGAGGTCAAATGATGATTTGCCGCGTGTTTATAGAAGAGATATTTATAGGCGAATGCAACTTTTTCTAACGAATTTTTAGATGAGAAATTGAATAAAGTTCATCTCATAGCTGTATCTCATTTAGTTTTTTTTGAGTTATACTACAAAAAACACAGAAAATAGAAATAATTTTGAAAACACTTTTTTTAAGGTTTAACGGACAATTATATTTGTTAAAATAGGCAATTGAAAGACCCACATTTTTACAAAAGAAACTTGCAGAAAATTTGTAATTCTGAATGGAAAATTGAATGTGCCACACGTTCCACAAACGCTATTAAACAGGCGAAGTTAATTTAATGTTTCTGGGAATTTAATTTTAACAACAAACATTCTACCAAGCAAGAAATACGTATTTAGTAAATAAACACCGTAATGTATTGATATAAGGTACACAAATAATTGATTAGCATACAATTGTAAATACGATTTTAATAGATTAATGCTCAACTAAAAACAATAATACTATTACTTTTTAGGACTATCCAAATGGTTACATCATGTACCTACATATCTTTGTCACGTTAGCTTTACAGAAGGTAAATTATGTTTTTTATAAGTTGGTATCACAAATCAGCTGTTCAACAATACACTGCAATTTATTGAGGAATCCAAATTATTTGTTACCAATTCTGTACTAGTTTAATGAGTGCAATTTAATACAATTAATTTACTACTCGTTTGTTAGTGAAGTGTATTTTAAAGTAACTTACTATCACAATTGCAATGCCTTTGTTATTTACAACGGAAGAATAATGCCGACATGGTATTTGTCTTAGGCGTTTGTGACGGAAAATGCAAAAGACGATTTCCTAATCGCAGAGTTCCAAACCCAAAAAACGATCAGTGGATCATTTCGTAACCCTAAGAGTAAACAGGTAAACTTCCTAGTATTAATAAATTATCGGGATCGTCCTGCCCAGAATAATGTAGATATGGAAGAGGCTATAATCATGGGCTACTGAACGCAGTCCTGGTGTCAGTACACAGCGTCTTTCTAGGCGATTCGCAGTGTCTCGGTCTGAAGTATGGAGAACTTTGCGCAAAATAGCATGTTCCCTTACCATAAACAAACAAGTTCCAAAGTATTCAACCAACAGATCCTCCTCTTCGATTGGAATTTTGCAACTGGTTAATTAGAACAACATCATAGAACCATTTTATTCACTGATGAAGTCAAATTTACCCGAGATGGCGTCAACAACCTTCACAATGAACACACTTGGGCAGAGGGAAATCCACATAGTACAATCGTGCGCAACTTTCAACACAGATTTAGTGTAAATGTATGGTGTGACTCATTCATGATCGATTAATAGGACCATTCATTCTCCGAGGACATCTAAATTCCCGCATGTACCTAGAATTCCTTACAGAACAACTACCACTATTATTAGAAGATGTTCCATTAGCAGCAAGGTGCAATATTATTTATCAACATGAATGGTGCCCCTGCCCACTTTTCCCATAATGTAACAATGCACTTAAACGAGCATTTTCCCGGGTGATGGATTAATCGCGGTGGACCACACAACACTTGGCCACCAAGATCACCAGATCTTACTCCATTAGATTTCTGTATATGGGGTTGGATGAAGTAACCTGGTGTACCAGGAAAAAGTAAATACACGTGAAGAGTTAATAAATCGAATTGAAGATGGCCGCCGCACAAATCAAAAACAATCGTGCAGCGTTGCGGAGGATAACTCGATCAATCAGAAAGCGAGCTGCTAAGTGTATTGAAGTACAAGGACTGATTTTTGAACACCTGTTATGAAAGTGGTACGTAGTATTATAAGCTTTAGATGAAAAACAATAATTTATTTAAAACTTCATTTAAATTGCATCCTAATAAATCTTATGTGTAGGCTACTCTATGTCATAAAATGCGGTTTTCCTTTGCTTTGGAATTTCTTGCTTGGTTAGAAATGTTTGTTGTAAAATTAAGAATTCCAGAAACTAAGTACTATCGCTGTTAAATAGCCGTGGTGATTTATGGCAAAATAATTTTATTCAGAATTAAATTTTCTGCAAGTTTCTGTTGTATAAAAATGTGGGTCTATCCAATGCCCTATTTAACAAAATAATTGTCCTTTAAAACCTGAAAAAAGTGTTTTCATAAAATTATTTTATTTCTGTTTTTTGTAGTAATATACAAAAAAAAACTAAATGAGATCACAGCTATGAGAGAATGAATTTCTTTATTCAATTTTCTCATCCTAAAAATCCGTTAGAAAAAGTTGCATTGGCCTAAAAATAGATCTCTCTTCATAAACACGCGGCAAATCATCATTTGGGACGCTCCTGCGACACAATTTTTGGTGAAATTATTCCCCCCCCCCCCCCCCCTTCAATTGGCCATAAACCCAGTAAGGAATGCATTTTCCGGGACCCATGTTTATATGAAACTTTTTTCTTTATTTTTTATAGTACAAATCAGCTCAGAAAAGTGCCGGTAACAACTAACCGAATCCACCCTGATATATATATTAGTATAACCACTCCAATTTTGCACTGTAAATATATTTTATTTGAAATAGAAAGTGGAAAACCTGAAATGAGAATTACTCACAATTTTTTCTTTAACCTCCTGGTTCTCCTTAATTATGAACAACATTAAAATGGGTACCTTATGCATGGTATATGACTAATTCCATTTTTAAAATATCATGGGACCCTATCATTTCACTCATCAATAAGTGCTTCTATGAACTTTGACTTTGCAATTCCTCTACATTGGTCTAAAATAGTTCAAATGTTACTGAAAACAAATAACATGTTGCAAACAAATACATGGAATGTTGCCATAGATTTTTCAGAACAAAGTCAATGGTTATGTGATAGTTTATTAATAATTAATCATAATCTTCATAACATTAAATTTATATTT
>NW_025785997.1:0-20179 GCF_021130785.1 Homalodisca vitripennis | reverse complement strand
TAAGTAACTGTGAATTTTGAAACAGGTCCAGGTTCCGTTGTTTACCAGATTATTTTTGTTCTTTTTTATAAAAATCTGTTTCATATGCATCAAGGAATTTTTTTATTTTGTACTTATTTTAATAATTTTGGCATTTGAAAAAGAGTGTCCAGTTTGAAGTGCATGTTTTGCCATGGCAGATCTTTCTTTCCTGTTGGTATTTTAAACATGCCCTATGTACCTTAGCTCTCTGTTTTTAACATTCTTTTTTGTGTTTGGGCCAATGTATTTTTAAATCGCAATTGTCACAATTAATTTGATAAATTTTTCCAGATTTTTCTTTTTTTCCAGATTATTTTTCCCCAGAATCTGGAAGCGATATGTTGGACGATATTTTTGCTGTTTTCGACAAGAAACAAAATCTTCACAATTTTATCGATTCTCCTCAACTCCTTTTATCCTTCAATCAAATTCACTTGTGAAGTAGAAAATGAAAATCAACTCCCATTTCTCGATATATTAATCAATGAAAAATACGAAATGGATGGCCATTTTTGAATTCGATATATACAGAAAACCAACACAAAATGACAGATTCATTCCAGTTGATTCAGTTTCATTCCCCCAGCACAAAAAAAGATCATCTTTTCACAATTTAAATCCATCGGCTTTTACATACTCTTCCATTATCAACATAAAATTATAAAAAAGAAGTTAAGAAAAATAAAAGGAAACTGCTTTAATTTTAATGGCTACCAAAACTAACGATGATTGTGACAATATGATAAAAAAGAAAAGAGAAAATTATTGAAAGGAAAATTCTAGAACAACATCCTTATATCAAATCAAAAGTTAAAGAACCTGAAAGAATGGATATCTGTTTCCTACAACAATCTTATCTACTAGATATTACTAAAAGTTTTAAAGAACCATGCCAATATTAATTGTATTCCTACAAATTCCCAAAATTAAATTAAAAAGAATATATTAGTAAATCCCAAGAATAAAATTAATGAAGAAGAAAAATCTGGAATTTTATCAAATTAAATTGTGACAATTATGCGATTTTAAAATACATTGCCCAAACAAAAATGAAAGTGTTAAAACAGAGAGCTATAGGAACATAGGGCAATGTTTACAAAATAACCAACAGGAAGAAAAGATCCAGGCATTCCATGTTGCAAAAAAACTTGCACCTTCAAACTGGACACTCTTTTTCAAATGCAAAATTATTAAAAGAAGTACAAAATAAAAAAATTCCTTGATGCATATGAAACACATTTTTATAAAAAAGAACCAAAATACTCTGGTAAACAACGAACCGGGACCCTTTTCCAAAATTCAGAAACCGTTACTGTATTATTTTGGTTTATCTAAATATAAACTTTATTTTTATAATATACATATAAACATACTGTGCTGTCAATAGAATATTACCTCTTTGTATATTTTTAAATGACATATGTTTTTATTTAGTACAAAATTGTGTTATGTTACTATTGTTATTAATTACTTTCATTCAGTTGTGTGATTCCGAAGATGTATTACATATTGAGTACGAAAGCGCTGGGCGCGGATATTTTTTTTTTTTTTGTTGGTGTTGTTTTTGTTTTTTGTAGCCTCACAACAAAAAATAAAAAACTTTATGTTATTGGAGAGTTTTGTTTGAATTAATATACTTCAATAATGAATCATGTAGGAGTTTATGTTATAATCAGTGTGAAAACGATATCCAGTCTATTGAGGATTATTTTATCCTGCTTATTTTCAAATCTAAGATTAATAGCCCTAATTAAATAGTTCAGACGTTTCCTAAAGTCTTAGGTAACCGAGAGTCCCTACTATCTAAAAAGATAGAGAGTTTGCATAAAAAAATGGTATCTACATCAACGCCAGATTCGGTACTTTGGGATTATAACCGGACCACACCCAGTTATGAAGAACACAAAAATAGAAATTTTTAAAGAAACATAAACATTGATAGAAAAAAAAAAACGAAAAAACAACTCCTATCAGATTACAAAATTAACAAACTTACAAGCATTTCCAGGTATTGTGATTCGGTATTGTTGATCGCTGTTATCTTTCTCGAAGAATCCCTGATTACCGGCATGGAGCCGGGGGCCGCGCGGCATCACGTGATTTGTCACGGTACATCATTGCCTTTCCAGTTTACAATTCAATATTATATTTTCCTGATTAGTTCCCTTGTCCCCTCCTAGAATTTGATATTTTACTGATAGGTACTATCTCGATGGGATGGTTTTTCTTCACTCGTCGACATCAGCGCGGGGCCAGC
Organism: Homalodisca vitripennis; assembly: GCF_021130785.1. Taxonomy (NCBI): domain Eukaryota; kingdom Metazoa; phylum Arthropoda; class Insecta; order Hemiptera; family Cicadellidae; genus Homalodisca; species Homalodisca vitripennis. The sequence goes on along the minus strand of NW_025785997.1, from coordinate 17,901 downwards.
ACCAGAAGGTGCTGCCGGGGAGAAGCCCAGCTCTGATGCGGGGCCGGGGGTAGGGCACTCGCATTTTGGGTGGCGGAATGTGATCAGCGGGGAATAAAAGGAGGGAGGCAAGTTGTTGAGTGTTTTATTTTTAATAGTTTAATAAAAAGTTTAGTTTTTAGGTAAATGTATGTTTTTGTTTGAATTTTTTGTGTTTGGAGAAATGTAGATGGTGTAAAAAGAACACGCGTGGCGAAGTTACATTACAATGGAGCGATGCACCAGTTTCTGAGGAAGCGGTGCCTGGGCGAGACTCTGCAATCAACGTTATCTACTTAGACGCTCGACTTTGACCTTCTGTTCTGGTAAGTGATTAGCGGGTCTAGGTAGTAGAGATTTGCGATAAGAACAATTCCTGTTTTAAATTATTTGACGACTAAAGACTAAAATGTTCTAATATCCGCTAATCTCAGTAATCCAGAATAAACGAAATGTTGATCTCATAACGATTCATGTCACGGTGAGGTCGGTATAATCCCAAAGTAAACCCCCCCCAGATTCCCTTTAGTACCAAAACACTTTACTTGACATTTTATTTCAATTGCTGTCCGGACCTGTTGTTTAATGTGCCCAGACATTTATTTCCTGATTCTTACCTGTTTTTTCAGATTGTGGTAAGTTTTTTCAATATCTTTCGGTTAAAACGACCAGAAGAGCTCCCGCTTTCGATCAGACATCTCTCTGAAATGGCCCTCGGCAGATATGTCCTGTCAGAGCCTTGCGACAGGGGGACTGCAGTGGCGTGATGTGCTCCCAGCCCTGCTCAGTGACACCGTGCTTCTAGGTTGAACGGGAGCTGAACGGGCATCCTGAAGAACAGGAATAATTTAACAATTAATAAATCCACCACTGATGTTATTGTAAGTAATTACTAATTGAAACTTACAACTGATCAAGGGAGAAAACATAGGACCTGTAGAAGACAAGGCATTGCTGTAGCTAAAATAAATACCTTTGATTAATGTATAATGTACTTTGTTCTTGAATAATATGGAGGGGGGGAGTAAAGCCAACCAACCAATGGAGAAGTTAATTGAAAAGATGGTTTGAGCTTTGAGGATATAATTTTGATTTGTCATTGCCTTAAAGTACAAAATAATAAGCTGATACCATTATCTAGGCAAACCTTCGAAGTTTACAACGTAGTTAATTGTTTTATCCTGAAAATCCTACATAAGGTGGACTTTAGGTTTATTAAAAATAGTTTTATACATGGTTTGCATAATGCATTGAAGGCTTGACTATAATAAACAAGACTACCTGTATAGTACCTGTAACCAACCGACCAAATCCACTTTTAAAACTACAGATGACTAGATTTAAAAAGTTAAATGAAAAATACCCAAAGTGCACCACATCAGGAGGATTCAAAGTGGCGTGTTATTTTTACAAACACCCTGTTTTATAATTAATTTTAACATTAATCATTTTTATTCCAAAATGCCCTCCATATATTTTCTTGTTTTCACTTTTACAGAATTATACCCTCCTTTGGTTGTGGTTTATTTGAACTAATTAATTGAACAGCCTGACGGTTCTCTCTATTACGAATTACATCTTTTAAAAGCAATTTCATATAAGTTCCTCCCGAATAGTTTGAAACAGGTCCATTTTGGAATGACCACTTACTGATATAAAAATAGGTAAATATGTTATTTTTATTATAAATAAAAAAAAAAGGGTGTTTTAACAATTTATGCAGTATTAATTATGAACTGAAATTAATTAATACAGTATAAACGTTGTTTATGAGTGTTCTTGATAATATCATTTGTCAATATCGATATAAAAAGCCGGATGCCCACAATTGGTAAACTCTCCCTATATTTATATTTTGAAAACTGTTGTTACCAATGTTGCATTGGGAACAGATGGATTTGAGGTATTAACTTAGTTCATACTAATTTAGATTATAAATGATGGTTGGTACATTATAAAACAATGTTTGTTATATATGGGATATAAAGACAAGTTCATAACTTAGAATAACAGTACAAATCCCAAGAGCTTGTACCATAAGTATTCTAATAGGACTAGTGTCAACTGTTAACAGTATGATACCAAATAAAAGTAGTTTACAATAAACAGATATTTTCACATTATATTAATAATAGTCTGTAAACGCCCAGACAAATTAGCCCTACCTTAGTTAGAGGAAAAATCAAACTGCGAATTGCATAAGTTAGGCCCAGTTCAAATACCTGTTATGAACTTAAAACCTAAGCCTAGAGAGCCTAAGCATTATCTATTTGTTTTTAAAACAAAACACAATTTACCATGAGGGAACTCCATGTAAACTCATATTGCTGCATGCGGGAGATTTGGAAATCTCATATGATGCGCCCAACCGGATTGAACGCGGGAGATATGATTATAAAATAGGGGCAATGGCAAGTAATAAATAAAATGAAAAAATTTCCTTTTAAAATGATCTCAGAAAATTCCAATGCAGGCCCGTCGTTAAGCCACATGGTTATGAAAATCTTGATAACAAAAATATTAAATAATATCTACGATGCTCAATATGAGTTTTATAACATCGTTAAGAGCAATTAGTACGCTAATTAGGGAGGGGGGGCGACAAATATTACAAAACTAAACTTACTGTTCTTCTTTCACTTAAAAGCAAAGTCATAACCTAAGGGGGGGGTTTTTGTTTAAAAGAAGAGCGCGGCCCCAGACTGTGGAACTCTCTCATAGACTAGAGAGGAAAGAGAAGAGAAGTAATAGAAATGTGGGCGTTATATTAACGTAACAGGATAAACAAAAGTGGTACCGCTCCAGCTAACAGTTGTCGCCTACTAATGTGGTTTGGTAACGAAATAAAAAGTATACAACCCATTTAATTTTGGCAATGAACAATGATATCATTCGTTTTCATTGCCGGCAACTGGGATAGAAAAAAACAAAAATCAACATCCAAAGTGGTACACGCTCCGGAACGTAAAGTAAAATTGAAATGATCAATGTTTTATGCCCTATCGCACGCACAGTTTACTTGTGAGGGGCATCTAAAAGTCAAGAGTATCGACATAGGTGGCCCCTACAAAAACATCTCAGAAATGTATATAAACAAGAGGTCTAAATAAAACTAACACTGAATGCAAAACGTGAAATTTTATTGAACCTACCCTCAGCGCTAAACAAATGTCCAGGGCTTGCCTGGACGGCTTGTTCAGGGAAGGTGTCAGCGGTGCAGACGGAGTGGAGCGGAAGGTTTGCCATAGAGATCGAAAATGAAAGCTTCTAAAAAGCAAAGATGTGGTGTGACGGTCTTTTCAGGCTTAACATTATAAGGTATGTCGTTAATGCAGAGTCTTAGACCCACTGGACGGCGGTACTTTGTAATTTGTGGATCACACTCCTTGCCTGCTAGAAGGTGGTATTGCACCCCAGCTCTCAAAAAATATCAAGAGGGCGGGGAGGAGGGGTGGGGGGGAGTTTGGGTCTAAAACCCCAGTTTTTTAACCACCTGTTCGCAGCTGCGTCCTGGTGACAATATAATATACCGTCCAATATTTACCTTTGGCTCAAGATAACGCTGTTTAAAATATATATATTCGCTTTTAAACATTGAGGTTATTTATAGGGGAGTAAGTAGTGGTCCCAGGTGGTGGTGGGGGGGGGGGGGGGGGTGGGGGGGGGTTGTTGTGGGGTGGTAGGCATTGGTGCCGGTGGGAAGTATGCAGCAACTGCTGGAGTATTTGCGCGGCCGGAGGGGGATCCCTCAAGAAGAAAAGCACAGTAAATAGTATTATCCACGCGGTCCTCCCGGTTTTTTCTCCAAGCTGCAAAATGGCAGGTGTGGGGCAATAGCACCCATGTCCAGGCGGGGGTTGCTCTGGTTTTTGTAGAGACCGTAAGATTATCTATGATTATTGCCCATAGCACAAGTCGCTACTGACGAACCTAACTCGCCGTGGAGTTTTAGTCTGTTCCGCGGACTGCGAGTAGGATACTGTTGTGTGTTTGCGTATAGTCAAAATGTGTTTTTTGGTGGGGGACACATTGGGAAGAATGTGTTTGTGTGTAGACACGCAACACAGTTATGTTTATCGTACCAAGGAGACCATTGTAGAGCGCTTGTGATGCGAAGACATGCACCGCCCCGAGCGCGTGCGAGGGACCCTTACCGCACCCCGATACGTGTTTTCAAGACGTACTCACTACGATGAAACGATATCTTGAACACCGTGATGGCTAATTGGTTTAGATCTTATTAATACCCATTTAAATGTTTTTATTTTTACTTGCACATATATACATACTATAACATATTAATATACTAATAATAATAATATTATACAACGATAGTAAAATTTCGTTCAACATTTCGTTAAATGTTTGTGTATTTTATATTGTTATATAATTTTAAATAAACGTAATTAAAAAAAATTAGAATACTTTTTTTCGTTCCCAAAAGTACTTTGTCTATTAATATGGTATACAAACTCAAAATACAACATTAGCGTTTGTACTTGTATGGAAAATAAAAATTTTGAGGTAACATGTAAGCGGTTTGGGTTATGGTGCGTCCCAAATTGCCGTAGCGCGGGAAGGTGTTAAAAAAGGGGGACAGGTGTCCAAGGTTAAAAATTACCGTCCAATTGTCTCTGCGAGTGCCATGTCTTTTAGGCTAAGATCATTGAGGCAGTTGTAAAAACTCAGATAATAACCGTTTTCTATAATTCCCAACAACTGTTTGTCAGTTATGCCCAGTTTGGGTTTCCGCCAATAGGAATGTCTACCACAGGATGCCCTAGAAGCATTTGGTCTCTTCTGGTAATTCTCTCTGCTTTTGGAGGGCGGAATGTCCATGCCCAGATTACTGGCTTTGGTGAGTCTGAGCAGGGCTTTCGAATGTATAGATCACGATATACTTTTTTGGGTAAGTTTGGAGTACTAATGGTATCTGTGGTGTCCCACCTACTTTTTTTCAAATCTCACCTGAAAGGCTGAACTCAAGTTTGTTGATGCAGTTAGGTAAGGAATGAAATTGTTCCGAGGTCATTAGTTTGGGGTGCCTCAAGGGTCTGTGCAGGGGCCTCTCCTTTTAATAGTTGTTAGTTAATGACTGGAAACTAATTATCATTGCCTCATCACCATCATGTTTGCCAGATGACACTACTATTTTTAAGTGTGGTGCACTCAGAAGAAAGCCTCTTAAAATTAAATTTGTGGACGACAACTCTTGAAAGGGCCTGCTCCTGGTGTAGCTTGCAAACAAGCCGTCCTTTAAAATAACGATAAAACCCAGAACCTACTTTGTAGCCTTAAAAAACACTCCCGACTTAATCATAGTTTTAAATAAACATATTACACGTGGAAAAATCCTCCGGTGTAAATATTTGATCATTCATTGTCTTGGGTGGTATTATCAATGTAGAATCTGTTTGGGTTATTAGATTATCCAGAGATATATTTTTGTTAAGTATAGCCCTTATGAGCAATGTTCCAGAGAATTATTGGGTACTGTAGGACCTCTGACTTGTTTGCGTGCGAGGGGACACACACAGGGGTGAGGGGGAAGTTTCCGCTCCGGCGATTGGACGTGCCAAATAGGTCGTTGGCCTTAGCAACCGCAACGTACTATTCATGATGTGTTTGTGTACGGTAGCTGCCGCCACGGAAAGTCACTGCTTCGTAAAGCGCTGCTTACCACGCTCAGTACTACTACTAGTTAGTTTGTGAGAAATGGGCGTCGGTGCGTAAAAGAGGACAACTGTCATAGTGAATCAAGAGAAGTGATAAGTGAGAAGTGATAAGTAAGGTGTGACGAAGAAGCGAGAACTGGTAATTTGCAGCCACTTAATGAAACCAGGAGCAAATTTTGCGAGTCAATGCATTATCACTGGTGTTTCGGGTGAGGACAATTTCTAGCATTAAGAAAGGAAGGAGATGCAGCTGGTAGAAGATTACCGTTTAAACTACGCCTGTGTAAAAAAAGGCCGTACTCTGAGGAGAAGAAATTTTCATAATGGATGATTTTGATAGAAGAGTCGTTCGAGATGTGGTGATGACTTTTTATTTAGTGAGGAATGTAAAGTGCCCACTGTTCCTAAACTGGTTAATTTGCTATGGGGGATGGGGGGGTGGGGGAGAGGGGGGGGGGGAAGAAAAACTTGACTTCCCTTGGAAAGAAGAAACCCTACGAAGACTCCTGCACCAAAGTAGGGATTTGAAGTGGAAATCGGTGGTAAAAAAAACTAAAAAAATTCTTGTATCGAGCGGCCTAGACATAGTTTAATTGGTGTGCCTCGTTTTTTTGGAGAGTTATATACCAACGGTTTTCGACATGAAATTTAAGACCAAGTTGTATTTTACATTGAATGAGACATGGTGTGGGACCAAACAGATTTTGACATTCGGGAAGTGCTGGAAGTGTAGTGATGGAGTGCCTGCGTGTTGTTGACGGAGGTTGCAAAAAAAAAAACCACAAGTTCATCCCAACACAGACTGATTGTTGTAAAACCGTCGGGTATTCTTACAAGATAGGATTTTCCTTTTTAAAGGGGCTGCTTTAATTTTGTAGGGGCGGGGTTTAAAGCGGACGGGGGATTACCACGGACAAATGAATGTTAATAATTATTGAGGAAAATGGGCCTGAAGACAAAACTCCTGCCTAACACTTCCAGAAAAACAACAAGTCGTTATTTGGTAATGGACAATGCACCCTATACAATATGTCATCAAGAAAAATAAGGCGCCGCACAACAAAGGTACGCTGTTGGAAAAAAAAAAAAATAAAGGAAAATGAGATAGGACTGGCTGCCAGAGTAGTAAACAAACATACCAATGCCAGGTCAGCAGATATGGAAAAAAGTTTTCAGTTGGTTACGAGCTGATAGAAAAAGCACAAAACCTAAAGAACAAAGGTTGTATGTTACCCGCATCGACGTGGCGGTTGAAGAGGCGAGGCCATGCGGGTTTCTCAGATTACCACCCGAACCACTCTGTGGTGAGAATTAAACCCAATTGAGCTGGCCCTGGGCTAATAAATCAAGAGGGGATTGTGTGAAAGGGGGAAACAAACCAATTAAGAGGAGACGCTGTCACTTAACGAGAAAACTGGAAGAGGCAACACGGATGAAGAGAGATAGCAGCAAAGTTCTGTTAGCAAGATTCGACTGATAAGGCTTCACACAAACCACACCTTGAAGCTAGAAACAGACGACTACTAACGGAGTGAACACTGGACGGGACTTGATGGAAGATTTGGGCCGTCCCCATCGACAAAGTGTCGTGGAATTTGAGTTGGGCGGTACTTATGGACCAGCAGTGAACAAGTGAAGAGTCAGATGAACAGTGAGGATAAGAACCCTCCATAATCCTGACAAGTGAACTGGCTGCCTTCAATACCTCTTCCAAGTACAAGTGATGAGTAAGTCGTAAAATAGCACAATTATATATATATATATATAGTTTATAGTATGATATTATATATATATATATATATAAAATAATAGCAAAATTTGCCTGCGGTGGTTTTTCCCCCCTTTTTTATGTTAGATAATTCAAATAGAATCTCAGACTTCCCAACTCAAATATCAACTTGTGAACTTTTAACTTTAAACAATGTAACTTATTGTATTCGGCCAAATACCGTACTGTAAATTACCACTTCTCACTTCTAGTTGTTTATAAAAGTATTTAACAAAAATACTCTGTTTTATATATTATTTGTTTTTTAATTATACAACAACCAACTATATAATAATATATTAATCAACATATTTTATTTATAATGTAATTATCATTATATTTCACGTATTTCACAACTTATTTCCTGGTTTATGTTTACATAATAATAAAATGTTCAATTTGAAATGTGTGTTTTCTATTGCCAATTACCAAGGTATCGAAGTGTTCATCATGAAGTTTAACTCCAGGAAATAAAACTATTTATTTAAAAAAATAAATAGTGTTTGAAATAGGCTAAAAATAGTGTAATAGTGATATTATGATATTGATATTATGATATGACACGAGGTATATTCAGGGCAGGGTATGGGCATGTTCAATGTTGACAAGAAACTCGATCTGGTTTGTTCTGGAGTTGGGGGTCGTACGGCAGGGGTGACTTGGAGAATGGCGCCCCACAGCAAGCAAGTCATCTAGCGTCCTACAGTAAGAACAGTCTTACGTTCGGATTCTTTCAGTCTGTGTCGTTTTTAAACTATGGGCCCTAATTCTATGGGGAATGTAATAGCTGGTCATGTTAATGAGGATATTAGTGTTAGACAGGTGCAACAAGCATTAAGAATAATTGACATTTAAGGCAAACTTGTCAACAAGAACATTGGTTGTAATCCCATTATTTATTCATATGTAAGATTTTGACTGTGAAATGAAACGGTATATAAATTTTTATGTATGGTTTTATCTGTATAATTGATAGAAAGAAGAGGAAATTTTAAATATTTAGGTTTAGTATAAGTTGTAACATAGATCTGAAGTACATAATCACAATACCAGAGAATCAAAACTCCAGTATAGATGTGCCATTACAGTAGGGTTCTAAGTAAATTTAAAAATTAGCTTGTCATATTGTTAAGTCCCCTGAAAATATTGAGGTAACAAGTTGGCACAATTGAAAAGTAAACTCTTAGATTTCAAACTATTTAAGTCTAAAAATGGTTACAATAATAATTGGTTAGGTGCTTAAATCCCTTTTTTTTTTTATTATTTAAATGGAATGTTGTTAGCCTTAGATCTGGAAATTTTGGGTAAATTTTTATCCTTGTTAAAAACTTTGTGAATTTTTGAAATTCTATTAGTAACTTGTTATGGTAAATGTGTTTTAATATTGGTTTAATCAAAATACTGTACCTGTTATTGGGGGTGATACCGTCATCTAAATGCTATTATTGTTTGATGGCCATTGGAACGTTGTCTATTGCATGTATTGTATAAGTGTTTTGCTGTACAGACCAAATAAAGGTTTATTTAGACTTATAATTAACTCATATAAAGATTTGCTGTAGTGAACCATTTATTACTTAATTGCCGGATAATCTACCTACAGCTCGACTAACTAACAGCTTGGGTACAACATTCAGTTTGTATAAAAGTCCAATTGTAATTTATATTTAGTAGATACAAAATTAATCTTATTTAATTATGTGTTCATTACACAAAATAAAATTGTTTTCTTTGTTCATGGTGTGTTATATACGTTGTGTAAAGTTAAATATCTGGTGCATGTGGAATTACTTTTGGAGGCTATTGGGATAATAAAATGTCAAATAGATAACTATTAAATGTTTATAAATCAAGTACTTTAGCCCCCTAATTACCGGTCTTCATTTTTTGGACGAAGGGCCCCCGGCCTTTCAAAACTGAAAAGATTTTCTATCACCAGGGCTACTTCCATTGTAAAGGGTTGTTTTGCGGAAAGTTGTTATATTGGTCCAAATTAAAATGTTGTCGTTTTGAAAAAATCTAGTATTTTATTATAATTATAAACAATATTGATGATGTTGAAGGATTTTAAATTTGATTAAGTTTGGTTCTTAATTATAACCAAATTATACTTATTAATATCATCCTCAAAATAAATTATAGTTTAAAAGAGACTATATTAATATCACATACAATGATAAAGATTTGAATGATAAAGGTCTGGAATACATGTATGACAGTAACAAATTCCGTGTTTTAGTAATTTATTGTATTACTTTCAATAGATATTCTATAACGTAACAAGGCCACTGGACAAACCCGTTGTTCAAAGAACAGTTTGAGCAATGTGGACCAAGATCGGAGACCGTTATTCGCAATTAATTATCGTCAGTCGAAAAACAGTCTTACTTGAAATAACACTTTTGCTAGCAGAATAACAATCAGCAAAGGCGGTTGCCGTGCCTATTCATACAGACGACCATCTTCTATCTCTAGAAGAGTAATTAGCAAAAGAGAATGAAGTATGAATGAATTTGCGAATATGGCGGAGTAGCCTGAAGACTGGATGATGATTATATACATCGATAATGTGTTGGCCTGTGTTTGTTGTGTGTGGGTGTGTGTGTGTGTGTGTGTGTGTGTGTGTGTGGTGTAGTGTGCTGTGTGTGTGTGTGGTCGTGTGTCAGGAGTAAATGAATAGAACATACAAAATGTATAAAAGCTGGCATAAGCAAATAATATGAAACCTTACAATGTTTCGTTTAGTTTGTAATATTCGCTAATTTACTATAGTCAGATAAAAGTTATAACCAGTTCCATAGATGTTGTTTATAATAAACTATCTATTATTGATATAGAGTCTGACATATTGTCCGAGATTTTTAAAGACATTAATGTTATATCAATGTATGTGCGAGCACTGTAACTAATTAGATCCATAAATCAATAAAGTGATAGTGATATATTTTGAAATAATAATAATTATAAAATTCGAATCTGTATTGTTGTCATTGTATCTCCATTTAACATCTCATCTCGACGGTTTCTGTTTTTATTTATATTATTTGTGTAACTAATAGTTAAAGTAAATTTTTCGTTTTAAATAATATTAGCTGTTATGCCGCTTTCTCTTTGCATTGCAATGTAAAATATGCGTCTGCCCAAGGGAACATTGGTAGTATACATATCCTCTGTGACCCCTCAAGGGTCTAATTGTGGACTAATTTTTCTTGTAGTTTTATTTCTAAATGATATTGGTTCCTAGAAAAGAAATCTTAATAATGAAAATGTTCTTTTGTTGTGCTGATGATGTTAAAACTTTTCAGAGGAAAGTAGCGCATGGTATCAACATCTAGTCTTAGTTCCGCAAAATGATTAATCTAGTAGATGCGAGAGAAATTTGTGGGTTTTGCTCAACGACAAGGACCTAAACGCTTTCTAAACGTCTTGTGATAACATTTTCTAGAATCCGATACAGACTCGTCAAATCTGTAACTTACAATAGGATAAAAATATCGCACTTAATAAGAGTTAAGTCGTATTTAAAGGATCTCGGGCATTCTCCCTAACAATTAATATACCTATAATTTTTGGAGACTCTAATGTGTCCCGAAATGTACATTGAAAAGCCCTTAAAAATAACTTGAAGGATTGATCAACAGAAATTGTAGGGACCAATGACTGGGTCCGTCCCAAAAAACAATGTTTTTTTTTTATATTTTTTTTTTTTTTTTTTTTTGTTGTTTTTTTGTTGTTGTCTGTTTTTGTTTTTTTTTTTTTTTTTTTGTTTTTTTTTTTTTTTTTTTTTTTTTTTTATTATGCAGTATTCGGTTGTTGGTTTTTTTGGGTCTTTCTCAGTCAGGCTGGACATTCGTTCATCCCTTGAGCACATCTTGTGCAAATGGGACGAGTGTTTATAATCAACAATGCAGATTCATCCTCGGATACAGATGCCTAGGAAGCTGACTATAACAAGAAATGAAAGCCAGTTGTCCAAAAATAGCCAAATCTTTCAATACCGAAGAAACAAACGTTATTGACCGTTTATGTTTTCTTCTGGTCAAAGTCCTGAATTAACACTATTGACTGCTCCGACATACTCCAAATGGTTAACTTTCGGTTTGCGAGATATTTCCATCAGTTTGCTTTCCATCATCACTTGAAGTTTTACCACAGCACGATACCAAGATTGATGAGGATTGGAAATGAAGTCCTGTGCAGATCTGGATTTTGTTGAAATGCTCCTGTCGTCGTTTCAGGAAAGCAACCACTGTATGAGTTTGGTCAATTGGTTTTTGTATTAATATTGTTGTTGCTGTCGCCATTATAGAGCATTTTTACTTTGGTTATAATTAACTTACATAGACTATCTTCGTTTCTTGTTTATAATATTCTATATAGTTTATTCCTTGTTACTTTTATCGTTTTATTATTCCTTCGTTATAGTTTATAATACTGTTTTATGGTATTAGTGGTCACCCAATTAATGTATAACTATTAACATTTTCTTATAATTATTAAAATTAAAGTTTCTCTTATGTACAGAGAAACTAGAACATTTTCACAAGGTAATATTTCTGTTTATATTTATATAAGTTATACAGTTGTATTTATTAATTATCTATAGAAGTTACTTGATTGTATGTTCTTGTTTTACCACTTGCGTATATCAGCAGTGTTATTTCATCTATAAGTTATTGTATAGTTTTGTGTTAGTATTTATAAAGGTTCTTCATATTGTTTCAGTCATCAAGAAACTAAATATTGTAAATAGGTCTATTGTCCGTTCATTGAAATAAATAAAAAAATGGTAAATGTTAGGTAAATCACTCTTATGTAATATGATGGAAACCTATATGTTAAATCGTAAGTAGACGTACAAAATGACTCTAGTGCACCACGCAAGTAATGTTCACACACATAAAACTCAGATAATAAAAGCAATGCTATTTGGGAAGTAATTAATAGCGAATTAATTAATTGTTCAAACATACATAACTAGGAATAGAAGATGGAAAAAATTGAAATTGCCAATCACTTCAATAATTACTTCACTAACGTAGCAAAACAAACTCTAAAAACAGCCAAATGGCCCTACATTACAACAGTAAATAAACAATGCAGTAATCTTTGTTACCGTAAATGTCGGCTTTTCCTTCAACAACAGCTGAAGAGATAGACAGGTAATGGTTGAAACCCAAAAGGTTCTACAGGAACAGGTGAACCTTCATCAAAAGATTTTAAAATTCTTCAAATATAAACTTATTATCTATTTTCTATATATTACTTTCGTTTCAAATTTCCAAGGCCATTTCCTATAAAGTAAAAAATTGCTAAAGTGTTACTTTTGGCAAAACAAGGAAAGAAAAATGAAGTTCAAACTAAAAGCCTATTTCTGCCATCCTTTCAACATCCAAAGTCATTGAAAAAATATGCTTAAAAGAGTTTTATATCACGTGCAAATCAATGACATTTTAACAAGCCACCAACACGGTTTTATGGAGGGAAAGTAACCGTTTAAATCGTACTTGGTACAGCTGAATTTATTTTAGATTCTCTAGAAGAAGGGAAAACGGTATCTGGCATTTTTATAGATTTATACAAGGCTTAATTTTCTTACTGTCGTGACTGTCTTAGTCAAGACTTTATTCTTACACAAACTAACTGGTATTCGACATACATTAAAAAATGGTTTACATCCTACATAAAAGGTCGCAGTAAGTTAGTCGAACTTAAAGACATCTTTCATGGAAGATCAGGTTATTTCAAGATCTTGAATTTTACTAGTGACTACAGAGGAGCTCCAAGGGTAAGTTCTCGCCCCCATCTTGTTTATACTATTTACAAACGAAGTTCCAATGTTAATTTAAACCGTACTGCCATACTATAATGTACACAGATGACACTTTATTACTCACTGAAAATAAATCAGTTGAATCTTTGGTGATAGACCCTTTATAAGTGTCAAACCTAGTACTGCAAACCGTCAAAATCACGATTTGGTTTTTAATGAAGACAAAACTAAGCAGCTGACTTTTGGGCACTAAGTAATACATCTCCCCATATTCCTGATCTTTACACTTTCATCTCTTCCAAACATCTTGGTTTAAATTTGGTGACAACCTATCATGCGAGTACAAAACTGAACCTTGCAATAAGTTAAGTAGAGCACTTCTTGCAATAAAAAGGACAAAAGCAATCAGCGCTACATGAACCGTCAAGATTACACACCAGGCACTATTTGAAAGCCACCCAATGGAATCCTTGGGTGGGTCACCGCTTCAGCCAAGAACCTTGAACCCGTTATATTATTGAAAAAAAATGAACGCTAAGAATTATGGCTTAATGGCTGGCTTAAAACCTCTTGACAGCTGTAGTCAAATATTCATGGAATGCAAAATGTTTACAGTTGTAAGCTTGCACATAGTAGAAACAGTTATTAATGGTCATTGGAGGACAGCTTCAAGGAAACAAAGATTTACATCAGCATAACATAAGACATAGAGGAAACTTCACCATACCTAACCATACTAGAAAATTCTTTAAAAAGAAACCTTCGTATACGGGAGCAAAATCTTATAACAGTCTACTAAATGAAATCAAGAGTTGATGAATACAAAGAAAAAATTTCTCCAGTGGGCTACTGGATCGACCTTTTTATAACCTTAACGAATTTCTTAATGGGGCTGATGTATTTTAGTTTATATTTACTGATAACTAAATGTTCTAAGAAAAGCTTCATATATTTACACTCTCAACAGTAAAATACTGCAATTATACTGAAATAAACAAATATCATTTTATTTGAAAGATAACTAAATAATATATTATTTTTTAGGAATTCGGGAAGACATGAATATGTTTTTTGATTCGGTCTGCTTGTCTGAAGGTCTGCAGCTTAGGTCTCCTACTGATTAATCAAATCGGTCGTCTTTGCCTCCGGCCATTTTAGTTGTGTAGCTTTACTCTGCCCTGCTTGGTATTAGGTGTGAGCGTGAACTTCCTTTCCTTTGGGGCCTGGGCAATCGTAGACGTAAACCATGGCAGATCAGGTAATAAATGTGGTACCATGCTGTTATTATTATTTTGTACTTGTATAAATCTGTAATCAGACTTTATTATAATTTACAATTATTAAGTACGATCTTCATTTTGAATACTGTAAGTGAAAGTGTTTCGTGCTGCTGTTATGTGAAACCACGTGTTAAATTTTAATTCTCTGCAAATTGTTATTTAGGGATATGAATTACAAGATTAATTTCATTCTCATAACCAATTTTAATTATAGGGAATCCGCTTTTACATGTATTCAAGGCCTAGCACAGTTTTATTTTGACTGATAAACTACTTCTAGTAGTTTATCTACTACTACTTTTTTTTAACCCTTAGTGTTATATTAACACTTTGGACACTATCCTCTGGTTCATTTCACTTCTCATGTAAAACCCCTTACCTCATCCGATAGGTAGATAAGCCGTATAAGATAAAAATAACACATGAACTTTAATTTAAAAGCATAAGAATGGTTTTGGTTTCCTTTCAAATAAATAAGGACTTCCTTCATTAATTTTAACCCTCGAGCTGGCAGTTGAAATTTCCTCAAGTGGCAGGCCATTTTGAGGTGTTTTTGCAGTAGTATTGGTTTTTATTTTTTTTAAATATAATTTGATTATAAACCTATATGTATTATATATCACTGTTTTCACAAGAAAATTTACTTTTTATTCATGGAAATAAAAACCAAAAATATAAGAAATTTATCACTTTTTTTTAATAAGTTTGTTTTCAACAAATAAAAAAGGTATGTAAAAGTGGTGGGGGTGCACCTATATAAAAGACATATTGTGTGAAAAAAAATATTTCCAAAATACCCAAAATGTTGAAAATGTTTTATAGTTTTAGAAAATGTATAGTTTACTACACTTTTTTTAATTAAAACAATTATGAAATACTCTAATCTGAAGATAGTACAATACGGCTAAATTCGTTGCTATGGATACGACTGTGTTACAAAAAATTCTCATCAAAAACCTTAATTATATACTCGAATAAATTACATAAAATACATTTATGAAATTTGGTACTTTGGGGGGATTATAACCGACCACACCAGTATTGAAGAACACAAAAATAGAAACAAAACATGCGATAGAACCGAAAAAAACAACTCTTACCAATTACAAAATTAAACAAACTTACAAACGCCACTTCTCCAGGTATTGTGATCGGGTGATTGTCTGTCGCTGTTATCGTTTTTATCTTGTCTCGAGAATCCTGATTACGCGCCAGGGGCCGTCGCCGGCATCACAGTGATTTGGCCACGGTACATAATTGCCTTTCCAATTCAATTTATATTTCTGCAGTTAATCCCCCTCTAGAATTTGCTATTTTACTGATAGGTACTATCTCGAGGGAATGTTTTTTCTTTCAGTCGACATCAGCAGCGGGGCAGCACCGTAACGGGTGCTGTCGAAGACCATCGCGGCCTGATGGGGGCGGAGGCACTCGCATTTTGCGGTGGCACGGAAATGGTGATCAAGAATAAACCAAGTTTGAGAGTAGTGTTTTTTGTTTAATTAAAGAGTTTCAGTTATGGGGTAAATTGTTTTGTTGTTTGGTTAAATTTTTTGTGTTTGGAGAAATGTAAGAGGTAAAAACACGAAAGTACAAACCCAAAGCGAGTGCACAGTCTGAACGGGCGGCGAGGCTCTGCAATCAACGTCTATCTACTAGTACGCTCTCGACTTTGACCTCTGTCTGGAGGATTGGAGAGGGTGTATTGCGGATAAGACAATTCCTGTTTTATTACTGACGAAATAGTCTTCTACTGCTGAATCTAGTAATCAAGAAGCAAAATGTTAAATAACGATTCATGTCTGGGCTTGTGGTCGGTGTTATAATCCCCAAGAGTACCATGAATTTACATTAAAGAAGCTTTTATATCATGATCATCGCATATGAAATATGATCCTAAAAGCTATACTAAAACTATTCACCAACACTGGCACCATAGCCTAGAACACAAATCTCACTAATATATTTTTTTCACATATATTTCTTCATAACATGACAAAATTAAACTTGATAAAACACAATATACGAGAATTTATACGCATAAATAACAGACACTTATTACATAAAAACACTTAATTTCATGTTAATAAACTTACGTTTTTTTAGATGGACAAGATATAATGCGACGGGTCACAATACAACCAATGGCCCGACTCGTTTACAAACAACTCTCGTCTTCCAATATGTCATATCTTAACAATCATGGCATACAAAACAAAAACAAAATACCGCGATCAAAATCTACAACTATTTCTGATTCCAGTGGTATGGTTTATGAATCACTCTGCAGTTTAGTTCGTGTATTGATTATAACAGATTGGTCAAACAGGCACGGTGTCAAATCGACTGATTTTCTGGCGACTGCCACTACAGAAACATTATAATATCGACTGATAATCAGGCGACTGCCAGTTTGTAGGGTTAAAGATAGCACCACCAATTACCTTTACACAGGATGATTTACTCTCGTTGAGTATTAATTCACACTTATTGTAAGTGTTTATTTTAGTCAATCTATTTTTCATAAAAGTTTTCTGGGTATCAATTTACTTTAACGTGGCCATGGAAAGGTTGTTCATTTTTTTTCCTGGAAAACACAATATTGAAAGAAAAAATTCGTCGGGACAACAAAAATCAAAGGAGCTACGATTTTTTTTACATCCTCTGAAAACTCTGGTTTTTGCCTGTTTCCTATAACTCCGCGTCTGCTGAAACTCAAGCCAGATTTTTTTAAAACCGATTATCATACCAACAACGTGAAATTATGTTACTTTCATATAAAAATTATCGTACCAAACACGCATATAGACCGCAACTACACACGAAACATTTTTAGCTGCCGGGGTAGATAAAAAGGGACATGGAAAATATGATTTAATGATCGTGAATATGAAAAAAAATTTACCGGGACAGTAAAATTATTAGTGAGTATTGGGCAGTGCGTACGACACCTGCTGCTTAGAGGACGAGGGACTCTTGTACAATGAGACAGTGAATCACTCAAAGGAGTTTGTGGACCCACGCACTCACGCGCCACACAATTTACCATGGAAGGCGGACGTGGAAGAAGTTGTTAAGGGTAAAATTTCCGCGTTACGGCAGGTATAAAAAACTCATTTTATGGGGTATTTGGGTGATAAACTTTTTAAGGCGAAATACCTAAACCTCAATGAGCGGATCCACCATTTCTGGGTTGCAGGTTTGCAAAACTGTACCCACATCAACATTAAGGTAAGTGATAAGTTACTGGAATTGATTGCTTGAACTAATATGTTAATCCTCGTTCAACGATGCCTGGCCCGCTGCGCACTGCTTGCTCTTTTAGAAAAAAAATTAACTCGAGCTTGACAAAAAGTCGAAGCCCAGATCACGTGATGCCCTGCTTCT